>NW_027203802.1:0-55059 GCF_024711535.1 Dipodomys merriami
TTTCTTGTCTGTTTCCATGGCTACCTCATTGGAGGTCCTTAGCTCTTCTTTTTCCTTGGCCTCTTACTGTAAAACCTAAAAAGAGATGGAAGCATAGATACAGCAAATAATAAGAGCTCAAGGGAAAGTTTTTAAGAGTGGAGAGAAGCAAAGCTAAGTTCCAGTATAAAGTACTACCCTTCATTCTTGAACAGCAAATCAAATTCACTAAGGATCAAGGATCAGGAGCTGCACAGAAAAAAAAGAAGCTAAACAAAATTTGATGCTAGGTAGCAACACCTAAGGAGCCACATGCATTTCCAAAAGTGGTTTCAACAGTAACCTAGTAAGTAATCTTGATAGTGCTCAGGATTTTGTACTGCACTGACAGAGGCGACTGCAGAAAGTAAAGAGTTGGCTGTTTGTCTAAGCATTAGACAAACCCATAAAAAAATCCAGCCCATAAAAAATGCCTTAATTTTATAATGCATTGATAATTCTTTACAAGAAAACACACTAACAGAGTCCCTAGGTAACAAAGGGAAAAATTCAAATTAAAAAAAAAAAACACAAACAACAGAAAACAGCAATCAAACCAATAAAGGTAACAGTACATGAGACAGTGCAGAATTCCGGTTCATCACACCCTTAGTCATTTTAAATAGAGGACTCCGTTCTGCTATTACATCCATTGTCTTCTTCCCAATGAATTCTAAGGCATCTAAACCCCCGCTAATAATGTCCTTTCCCTAGAAAGCAACATAAATGTCATTACTACAATACTGGGAAAATACATTTGCATGTATTGTGGGGGTTTGTGGCAGTCCAGGGACTTAAAACTCAGGGCCTAGGTGATGTCTATGAGCTTTTTTCCTCAAGGATAGTACTCTACCACTTGTGCAACAACTCCACTTCCTGCTTTGTTTGCTGGTTCATTAGAGAGAAGAGTCTTGCAGATTTTCCTGCCTGGGCTGTCTTTGAACCACAACCCCAGATCTCAACTTCCTGAAGAGCTAGGTTTACAAGCATGAACCACCAGTGCCCAACCATTTATGTTTCAATTCTTTAAGAGTGACTTACAATACTAAGTACTGGGAAGAATGTGGAACAGCAAGGGAAATAAATACACACTGCATGTGGAACCATAGTAGATTCTCCTCTTTGGAAAACTGCTGGCCATAGTAGATTCTCCTCTTTGGAAAACTGCTGGCCAGTATCTACTATGCTACATATGTACAGTGGTTCATCAGGAGACAGCTTAATGGTACAGTGCTTGCCTAGCATGCATGAATCCCTGAGAACAATTCCTCAGTACAACAGGAAATAGCACTGTGACTCAAGTGGTAGAGTGATAGCCTTGAGCAAAAGAAGCTCAGGGACAGTGCCTGGGCCCTGAGTTCAAGCCCCAGTATTGGCCAAAAAAAAGACATAAACAAAAATATTCAGAGCAGCATTATTTGTGATAGCTATAACATGGAAACTATTTTAGTGCTTAGCAACTGTGAGATAAATAAAATATGACATAGTGACAAAATGGAATACCACATCCAAAATACAACATGGTCAAATGATACAAAAATGTTGTGGAAAAGCTAAATACAAAATATACTTTAAGTATGTAAAGTATAAAAGCAAACAAAATTATTCTAAGATAAACGTCAGGACTATAGTTATCTTCCTAGAAGGGGCATACTATCTCTTAAAGATTCTGAACAAGTTCACATTATGAAAATTCACTGTTTTAATTTTCAGTATGAAAATTAAGAAAAAAATATAAAGCATAAAGCTAAATTATAACCAAATATTGTAGTGCATGCCTATAATGCCAATACTCCAGATACTAAGGTATGAGTATTGTGAGTCTGAGGTGAGCCTAAGCTACATTCATATCCATTCATGGATGCTCAGGCTACACAGTGAAAAGAATAAAAAGAGAATCCAAAGACACAGTGTATGCCTGTCATCACAGCTCCTTACAAAGTAGAGGCAGAATTGTAGTCCAAAGCCAGCACAAGCAAAACCGATGATCAGATCCAAAAACAAACTATCTATTTCTGCTTTCTAGTTGCCATGATATGATTGATTCTGCTTTGCCATGCCCTCCCTGACATTTTGAACTGACATCTCTGAGAACATAGATCAAAATAAATAACTACTCCCTCTAGATAGATAGATAGATAGATAGATAGATAGATAGATAGATAGATAGATAGATAGATAGATAGATAGATAGATAGATAGATAGATAGATAGATAGATAGATAGATAGATAGATAGATAGATAGATAGATAGATAGATAGATAGATAGATAGATAGATAGATAGATAGATAGATAGATAGATAGATAGATAGATAGATAGATAGATAGATAGATAGATAGATAGATAGATAGATAGATAGATAGATAGATAGATAGATAGATAGATAGATAGATAGAAAGATAGATAGATAGAGGCATGCAGAAGAAAGGACTAAGGATGTGGCTCAAGTGGTACTTCATATTGCCAAAAGAAAGAAAGAAAGGTTAAAATAGCCAGGCAATGGTGGTCCGCTGACTCGTGCCTGCAATATTAGCTTCTCAGCTACTCTGAAGACTGAGAGCTGAAGATCATATTCGAAGCCACCCAGGCAGGAAAGTCCATGAGATTCTTATTTCCAAATTACTTCTCTAAAAAATTTAGGAAATAGTGCTGCTAGCCTTAAGTACAGAAAGGGTCAGAGACAACACTCAAGTCCTGAGTTCAAGCCCCAAGACTGGGAAAAGAAAAAAAATTATTGATCTGCACATAGTAAACATTTTTCTAAACAAGGGGAAACTATAGTCAGAAACAGATCAATGGATGGCAAATGCTGTGAACAGACAGAAAGGTGTGGCTACAAACTGGCATGAAGGAACTCCCTCAGATAATGAAAATATTCTTATATCTCAGTGAGCCATACAAATACAGAAAATATTCTGTATCTGTGCATCACAATATACTGTGATTTTACAGTATAAACCTAACTATTATTTCTCAACACAAAGTCATATTGCAAAAAAAAAGTTTTACTGTATGACAATTATAGCTCAACTTTGTCCTAAAGGACTATGCTGATTCTTAGTATGGGAATCAACATACATAACAAAGATGAGTATGTTTCAAGAATAATTAGTTCTGTTTACCTTTAAAAATCTTATACTAGATCAACTAGTACACCAAGTAATTTAACTATATTATAGCACACACTCTATTATGGAGAGAACTTTTGCTTTCAAGTTCTACACTTGCCTTCCTATACAGCAACTAGAAAACCAGACAAAATAGAAGAAAGAACTATTTTTAGATACTACACAAAAAGACAAAAAAACACTTTGGTCTAGGGGAGAAAAGAGAAACAAAGTCAACCCCACAGCTGAGCTTTCTGCCTAGAGAAAAGTGCCAAAACCCCAACACACAGAGGAGAACCTACAGACAACAGAACATTCACAGGCAATGTAAGTCAGGGATAAAGTCTGGCATCAGGGAAGGCTGAAGCAGCTACCACTTTAAAGTCAAAAAACTTCAGAGGATGCAGCTATATAATTAAATTTTCCAAGAATCTACAGATGTGTTGATTTGTCTTTATCTGAGTAATATACTGTTCAAACACTAGGTAACATCACACAGTTGGGAGAAGAAGTAGCATAAGTAGTAAGCAACACAATCCCCATAGCTCAAGCTATGCTGAAACATCTGGTTCTTAAACAACCAAAGTGAACAGATTTCACTGAAAACCTGAGGAATAAGAGTGAATTCAGAGGAATCAGGGCACAGCAGTAAGATAAACTAGTCCTTAAGATTGAAGGCTAAAAGACATACAATGGAAGAAACAAAGCCTCTTCAACCACTGGTTTTGGGAAAAGTGGGCGGCCACATGCAGAAGACTAAAAGTGGACCCCAGCCTATCACCATGCACCAACATCAACTCAAAATGGATTAAAGATCTTAACATTAAACCTGAATCTCTGAAACTACTGCAGGACAGAGTAGGAGAGACACTTAAACTTATAGGCACAGGAAGAAACTTCCTGAACAGAGTCCCAGAGTCACAACAAATTGGGAAAGTGACTCGACAAATGGGACTACCTTAAAACAAAAAGCTTCTGCACAGCTAAAGCTATCGCCACCAATCTAAAAAGACAACCAACTAATTGGGAAAAAATATTTACCAGCAATGTATTGCGACGGACCAGCTCGGCCGGAGCACTGGGACCGACAGGACAGGGATGTCGGGGTAAGTGGGCAAAGGAGTCGGTGAAGTGACAAACAGACACAGACTCAAAAGAGTTGCATCTGAGTGTATCTTTATTGAGGTGAATTAACATTTTTATACAGTGTGTGATTGTGACATAGATTCTTTGTTTATTTAAGCACGTAATCAATTTTTTAAAGGCAAAACATTGATGAATTACATGCAAATTGATGATTATCCCACCAACTGTTTAAGCTAAGTGGTACTAAACAAGTCTAGCATATTGTTTAATAGAATACGTCATCTATTCAGCCTTTTTATGTTTAATAATTAACAAACCTAAGACAGGGCTGTACTTACATTATACTCTTTTTAATTTTATTTTTATCCAATTAATTTTATCTTTATAAGCTCCTGTATAAGGAAATAGTTCTTGGTTGGTTCAGGAAATACGTTACTAACTTTATATTTTGTGTGAAATCACCATCTATTCCCTATAACATAAGTTGGACAAAACTTAATCATAACTGTTGGGAGAATCTTTCTTTTTCTTTTATAATCAGAGGTCCCTCTTTTTTAGAGCTCTCTGAACTACTGGGTTAACTCTTTCTAACTTAGTTTAATTCATTGATTTTGTCTTTTGGACATATCTGGAAATTTTAAGTCTCTTTATATTTACTATGCGTGAGCTGCAAAACCGCTTGTGAAGTTGTAGGAGTTTCTGGAGGCAGCATCACATCAGATGATAGATTGATTGGGGCATTGCCCACATTTAATCTTTGGGCTTAGTCTTTATATTTAGAGAAGCCGTCTCTATTGGACTGGAAAAATACAACACGCTCTGTTCGTGGATCAATAGAAAAATAGCCAAAACGAGAATAAAGGCAACGACTGTACAGCCAAGAAGAATATAGTAAGGATAAAAGTAGAGGCTATAAAGGTGCAGCCAAGTGTATGGGAAGCCTTGAACCAACACCCCCTTCCTGCAGGCATGCTTCCTTGAAGCTCTTTGTCCAACATGATCTCTCACGCAGACTCCACAGAAGGTGGCGTGGCAATATATCAAACAAGGGGTTAATATCCAGTATATACAGGGAACTCAAGAAACTAATCCCAGGGGAAGGGGAAAAACAAGTCGTTTAAATAAGGATACAGGTGGGCCCATTGCAACAAGTTGTTATGTACAAGTTGTTATTGTATAAGTTGTTATGTAAAAATGAACTTTACAACTTTGGGGTGGGCGGGGAGGATTAGGTGAGGGGGCCAGAGGGAGGATGGAAACTGATGGGAAGGGGAAACAAAGGAGAAGGCTACAATGCTTGATAAGAAATGTACTCATTATCTTGCCCATGTAATTGTAACCTCTCTGTACAGTATTTTCACAATAAAAAATAAATTACAAAAAAAGAAACTAATCCCTCCCAAACCTAACAAACCAATTACTAAAGGGGAAAGTGAACTAAAGAGAGACTTCTCAGATGAAGAGATAAAAATGGCAAAAAAACACATGAGGGAATGTTCACCGTCCCTGGTTGTGAAGGAAATGCAAATAATGACAACCCTGAGATACCACCTTACCCCAGTCAGAATGTCCCACATCCACAAGTCAGGCAATGACAAATGCTAGAAGGGATGAGGAGAAAGAGGAACCCTATTACACTGCTAGTGGGAATGTACACTTATGCAACCACTTTGGAAAGCAATCTGGAGGGTCCTCAGAAAGCTAAATATTGACCTCCATTATGACCCAGTCATACCACTTCTAGGCATCTATCCTGAACAACAGGAACCAGTATACAAGACAGATGCATCTCCAGTTTATTGCAGCACTGTTCACAATAGCTAGGATATGGAAACAACCCAGAGGCCCCACCACAGATGAATGGATCCAAAAATTGTGGTATCTATACACAATGGAATATTATGTAGCCATTAGAAATGACAAAATAATGACATTTGCAGGGAAATGGATGGAGCTAGAAGAAAGCATGTTGAGTGAGGTAAGCCTAAAGCAAAGAGACAAACGGTATATGGTCTCCCTGATAAGTGGATGTTAAATCCAAAATGTTAGGTGATATGACAAAATTAACAAGACTTAAGAAACAAAGAACTTCCACTCATCTGGTCAAACCACTACTAAATAACTCCATGTTGCTGATCACATGTATGGTATATATGTGTACACCAGAGGGGAACCAGGAAGATGACACAGAACTAGAGGGAATCAGGGGAAAACATACAACAGCGGGACCCATCATCTGCACAGGACATTGACCAAAATGAACTAAGCAACTTAATGGCAGCTATGGGAGGGAGGGAACAAATGGGAAAAAGGGAACAGCTGATGCTATGCAAAACAAAAGAAATGTACATACCAACCAATGCGGAAGAAATAACTGTATCGCAAAGTTCATAAAACTCATAAATGTTATAGACCATAATAGACAATTTGCTCCAGGAAAGTTAGAATGTGTTTGTGACTTTAACAGCATCACTATCCCACAATACTGTGAAATTCGGGAAATTATGTAATCAATCACAATAAAAAATAAAAATTAGAAAAAAGATTGAAGGCCACACTAGACTCCCTCTAAACAAGCCTAACAGAGAAGGAAATGGTGACACTGTCCAAAAAGAAATGTACTCTTAGCAGGGCACCAGTGGCTCACACCTGTAATCCTAGCTACTCAGGAAGCTGAGATCCGAGGATTGTGCTTCAAAGCCAGCCCTGGCATCAAAGTCTGTGAGACTCTTATCTCCAATAAACCATCAGAAAACTAGAAGTGGCATTGTGGCTCAAGTAGTAGAGCACTAACTAGCCTTGAGCTCTAGAGGTGAGAGGCAGCGCCTAGGCCCAGAGTTGATGTCCACGACTGATAAAAAAGAAATGTATTCTTTACCCAACTTATATAACTGTAACCAGTATCTTTTAATAACAGTTAAAAAGTTTTTAAGTATCAATCTGAATTGGGAAAGCAGGACAGGGTGACTGTTGACTCATGCCTATGGTCCTAGCTACTCTGGGCTGAGATCTAAAGATCACAATGGAAAGCCACCAGGGCAGAAGAGTCTGTGAGACTTTAATCTCCATTTATTTATCCCGCAAAAACCAGAGGCAGGATTCAAGTGCCAGCTGTGGAGGAGGGAGACAAGGTAGACTGTGAAGACGGAATTCAAGCTCCAGTGCCAGAACATACACATTAAAAAAGAAAGAGGTTGGGCACCGGTAGCTCAGAACCATAATCCTAGCTACTCAGCCTTGAGCAAAAAGGTCAGGAACAGCGCCCAGGCTCTGACTTCAAGCTCCAGGAACACTAAACACAGACACACACACACACACACACACACACAGAGAGAGAGAGAGAGAGAGAGAGAGAGAGAGAGAGAGAGAGAGAGAGAGAGAGAGAGAGAGAGAGAGAGAGAGAGAGAGAGAGAGAGAGAGAGAGAGAGAGAGAGAGAGAGAGAGAGAGAGAGAGAGAGAGAGAGAGAGAGAGAGAGAGAGAGAGAGAGAGAAAGCAGAAGACAACATCCTTAAAGGAACATGACAAAATTGCAAAAAAGATGACCAAGTGATTTCATTGGTATATTTTATCTCAAACTTCTAAAAAAACCCATCGCCGGTATACTTTCCTTCACAGTGAAATTAATGCTTAGAAATTTTAGAAGATGAGAAAGAGGTTAGGATGAAAAAGCCACCCATTCTATTCTGGTACACTTAATATTCAACTAAAATCTAAGTCCATAAAACTTCCACTGAGTAGTGGGAGTTCTCTACTCATGAGACACAAGTAAACGCAACCTAAATTCTGTTCTCCATGCTAGTCTTCAAAGGTATAAAAAAGGTGTATTCTCCCTATCACCTTTCCTTAGATTTTCATATTCATGATCCATTAACTCTCTAACTTTTTAATACATTAATACTAGCCACTCTTCCCAGGGTTCTCCATAATTTTTATTCCCCTTCTAAAACATGGCCCTGAGTGACAAATATCCTTCAAGTCTTATGAAATCACTGCTGTTTACTATCCAAACATACTTCTAACTCCTGTTTTCCTTGCCCACTAAAAGCAATTCCTGATAAAAATTGCTGAAAATGCCAACACTTTAATCTTCCAACATCTCAAAGCATCAGAGTTAGACATTAAACCATTCTAGCTGCTGGGAGCATGAAGAGAAATGAAACTTCCTGTCTCTGTAACTCCTGAATTTGAGCTTATTTGTTTGAGAATACCATACCTGCACTCACAGCATTATCTGACAACAATTACAAAATCATAAAGAACCCAACAAATAAAAGTGAAGATACCAGGACCCTACATTCACCAAAATAACATGCAGTACTCTATTTGTAGAGTTCTTCAGGGAGAAAAATAAACTCATTTTTAAACACATAGTGTGTTAGTCACAGACAAAGTAGCCTCACTTATGCAAGCATCATTAAGAACAGTGCCTCATATATGGAGTAATTTGCCATGTCCGATGAAGTTATCTCTCCATTCTACTGACCCATGCACTATGGACCTGAAAGTAGGTCAATCCAGTTCTCTCTTAGGTATTCAAAAGTAGTGATAGTGGAACCTATTAGTATCTGATAGGTATGTATGCCAAGACACAATATAACTCTGAAGATGGAGAAAGACAGGTAGAATAAATCTGCTTCTAGAGAAAAAATGATAGAGATGAGTAAAGACTCTTAAATGAGAAACAATAAGGGCTGTGAGAGATGAAGAAAACAGACTGGTCTTCAAAACTTTTCCATATGCATTAGAAGTGCAGGTTTCCTTTTGATCATTACAAACTTTCAAGAATAAGCCTTGGCACAGGCCAAATTTTTCTTAAAAGAGACCCAGAAACACAACAAATCAAAGAAAGATTGGACAAATCGGATTGCATGAAATTGCAGAGCTTCTTGCATGGCAAAGGACATAGTTATCAAGATCAATAGAAAGCCCAGGGATGGGGAGAAGTTCTTCACTAGCCATACAACAGATAAGGGTCTCATATCTAAAACATACCTGAAACTCAAAAAATCAAATCCTCCAACAACAAATCCTCAAAGAAACAACTGCCCAATAAATAAGTGGGCTAAAGACTTAAAGAGAAACTTCTCTGAAGAGGAAATAAGCATGGCCAATAGACACATGTATGCATTATCCTGCCCATGTAATTGTAGCACCTCTGTACAGTATGTTCTCAAATAAAATAAAATTAAATTAAAAAAAAATTGAGATACCACCTCACCCCAGTTAGAATGGCTAGAATCAAGAACTCTAATTAACAACAGATGCTGAAGGGGATATGTGCAGAACCCTACTGCATTGTTAGTGGGAGTGTAAACTTGTTCAACCACTTTGGAAAGTAGTATAGAGGTTCCTCAAAAGATTACATAGAGCTCCCCAATGACCCAGCAATCCTATTTGTGGGCATATACTCAAATGATCACAAACAAGACCATCCTAAAGCTACCAGCACAACTATGTGTTACTGCAGCATTATATACCATAGCTAAGATATGGAACCAACTCAGGCGCCCCTCAGTAGATCAAGAAAATGCAAAAAAAAAAAATAGAAAAAAGGCTAGAATGTACCTCAGCTCAATGGCAAAACATTTGCCTAGCTAGTGCAACATCCTGGGTTCAATGCCCAGTTATCAAAAAACAAAAGGCAGAAAAACAATCAAACAAACAAAAAACAAAAGGCAAAAAATAGCCCTAAATGAACAAAAATACTTTTTGGTCCTGACAGATTTAAATTCACCTAGCCTTGGTTGCCAAACAAAGTGCTAAGCAATTCTTATATTCAACATATATAACAATATAATTTTAATATGTAGCAGTCCTTGTAATTACTTCAGATGCAGAGTAGAGGGATATGAGCAATTATAAGACACAGATCTCTAACTGGCAGCTGGATTCACAAGACAACACACCACACCTGTAGAATATCCCCATGTCCTTAGTATCAAAAATGCACAAGCTAGCTACTGAATCCAAAGTATCCTAGGACTTAATGTTTCCATATACAGACCTCCAGCATGTTTGACTTCGGCTGAGATCTCACTGGGACTAGGGATCCCAAGGGAAGTCTCTGCCTTTTCAATGATATTTGAAGTATCTTGTCCTAGAGAAAAATCAAAATGTGTTGCTCTTTATTACCAAACTAAACAAACTAAATTTCAAAAATGTAATATCAAAGTCCATACATCTAAAATCATGATAGCTATAAGACAGTTTATTTTTAACAATTAAGGTATTAGTCCTTGGAAATATCTCCTTAGTATAACATTTTTTATACAAAAACTCTGATACATCATCACTAAAGAACAGACATTTATAGCAATTCCTAGACTTCATTCTAATAAGAAAATGCTACCAATCTACTTGCGATGTCTACCATCTATCTCATGATCACTTATCTTCAAACAATTAAATCCCTTGAACAAATTTAGAAGGAGATTTATTAACAAAGTCCCTTGTAACAATATAAACACACACAGACAGTAACACAGATCTTCCCCCAGGTTCTCCTAATAACAGCTTCCATAACTGAAGCATAATTCATTGTGGCAGAATCCACCAATCTTCAGATTTCAACAGATTTCAACGGAAACTTTGTCACTTCAAGAAGTATAGATGAAATTACATAGCATGCCACTTGTTAAGAATTTTTTTACACAGCATTTAAGTCCCTCCAGACCCACTTATATTTTATTAAGACTTTTTTTTATTGTTTCTGAATAGTCCATGCTATAAATGTACTTTGGGACTATCACAGAAATAAGATGATTCAGAAAGCTTATGTATAGGTGTTTATGGGAACCAAAGCTTTCTCTTGGGCTACTCAGTTTAGTTTTAAATGTTACTGTTCGGCTGGGAATGTGCCTTTGCAGTAGAAAGATTGCCTAGCATGCATGAAGCCCTCGGTTTGATTCCTCAGTACCACATGCACAGAAACTGGCACTGTGGGTCAAGTGGTAGAGTGCTAGACTTGAGCAAAAAAGCTCAGGGATAGTGCTGTGGCACTGAGCTCAATCCACAGGACTGTCTCAAAACAAGGTATTGTTCTATTCTTTTCCCAAGTAAACTATCTCTTCATTTTCCTAGTGGCAATGTATGAATAATCAAGTTCCCCTGAATTCTGATCAACCTTGTGTTGTCACTATTTTGATTGAACCATTCAAATAGGTATGTAGTGGTACCTCACTGAGCCTTTTAAATTGCATTCCTCTAACAGCTGGGACCAAGGCATCCTTTTATGTGCTTATTTGCTGAGTGTATATTCTTCAGTGAAACATTTATTTGTATCTTTTTGTCATTATCCAATCATTCTGGTTTGGTTTTTATCATTATGTACTACAGAGACTTGAGAACACTGTTTATTGGAGATTTAATTCCTCTACTATATGGCTTGCAAATATTTCATGCTAGTTTATAGTTTATATTTTTCCTGTCTTCCTAGAGTCTTTCCCTGAGCAAGTTTTTCATTGTGAGGAGGTTCATTATCTATTTCCCCTTTTACTGACTATCCTTTAAAATCTTTAATAATCACTTCCTACTAAAATTCTTCCAGAGATTTAATCTATCAAAAAACATTTCTGTCAGAACAGTTTTTTAGGGTTTTGTTTCCTATTTGTAGTGGTGGCCCTAGGGAATAAAAGATGTCCCTAATCCTTTTGCTTTTGTTTTTTAGATAGGGTTTCCCAAATTTGTCTAGGCAAGCCTCAGACCATGAATTTCTTACCTCTGTCTCTCAAGTACCTGAGATTACAGGCATACACTACCATGCTTGCTATCTCTGAAACACTAACTTTTTGTTTGGTCTGCTCTTAAACCTTAATCCTCCTATCTCCTTCTCTGGAGTGTCTAGGATTATAAATATAAAACACTATTCTGGGCCTTTTGCTATTTTTAAAAATATTCATCATAAATATACCAAAATTCTGTTAGTATTGGAACATTTGATGTGACAAAAGAGATGACGATTGACTTATATTTTATATTTACTTTTTTTTTTTACAGTGCTAGCGATAGAACTTAGGACCCCACACATACCAGGGAAGAGCTCCACCATTTGGCTATATCCATTGAATTCCTAGTTTAACATTTATTTTTGCCAGTCCTGGAACTGGAACTCAAGGCCTAGGCACTGTCCTGGAGCTTTTTTTGCTCAAGGCTCGCACTCTAACCCTTGAGAGACAGCCTCACTTCTGGATTTTTCTGTGTATGTGGTATTGAGGAACTGAACAATGGGCTTCATGCATGGTAGGCAAGCACTATCACTAAACCACATTCCCTGCACCTCAGGTCAACTTTTAAGCAGCAATTCAATTACCCAATCTAATTCCTTCCAGAAGAAGAGGAGAATCAAATAGCATGAGAGAATAAATGTATTTCCTCCCCTTTCCTTCACCCTCTTCTCTTGTGCTCTCTCTCTTTCTCTTTCACCCTCCTTCACCCATACACACAGGGACGTATAAACCTATTTTATAGAGAGATGGACTACATGTAGGAAAGAGCCAATATGTGTTTCAAACAGATTTTATAAACATATTAACAACTAAGGCAGAAAGACCAGCACACTACTATAATTAAGATACATACCAAAAATGCTAACAGAAAGGAAAACACCCATTGGAATCAGGAGACATGATTCATACACAAAGAACCAAACACATGTCTAGAGCTTGGAGTGTCAAACCTAGCCTAGAGATATTTTTAATTTATCTATATAGTGCCTAAACTTTTAAATGAGTTCCATGTTTAAAAACCAGTCTTCATACAAAAGTGCAAGTGTCCAATTTCCCTTGAAAACTGAAAGATCTAGCAACAAAGGCTCTATAGTCACTGTTTAATAACTACTTCATGCCAAATAGCTACTGGTCCTTTTAGGCAATGCTCCTGCACCTCAAAATTGGCACTCGCATTCAATTCAATAATTTATGTTATCCTGATTAGCCCCATAGTTATCTGCAAATGCCTGCCATGAGACGTACATCAGACTGTGACAGGTGAAAATGCCAGAGAGAGTGTTCAAGGGTATAAAAACAATCCATGAGAAACCTCAAAGGTATACATGATACTAGTTGCCTGGAGCCATTAAAATACCGGGGAGAAAAAGAATCACGAGGCATGAAATCAGAAGGCAACTTTAAGATACCTTGGAGCTAAGCTGTATGAATACGTGTGTGTGTGTGTGTGTGTGTGTGTGTGTGTGTGTGTGTGTTGTGTGTTGGATACTATGTGTAATGCATGCACTATATGTAATACATACAAAATATATCATTGTAGAAATGTAATTCATTTAACTTCATATGAGATTAGGACATACTCTGAAACAGGAAACAATGGTAATCTCTGTACTTTGGTCATCACCACCTAAATTTGAATCTACATGAATAAAAATCATTTAGAGGGGCTCGCAAGGTGGCTCAGTGGTACAGTACTTGCCTTGCATGCATGAGGCCCTGGGTTCAATTCCTCAGTACCACGTAAGCAGAAAAAGCCGGAAGTGGCACTGTGGTTCAAGTGGTAGAGTGCTAGACCTACGCTGAAGACTTGAGGGACAGCACCCAAGCCCAGAGTTCAGGCCCCAGAACCGACCAAAAAAGAAAATAAAACATCATCTAGAATGTGTTAGGATGGAAGACAAAGAGTTTATATTATTTATACTGTTAATATTATTAGTAGAAGGAATGTAGATACTCTACTCTCAATAAATCCATCATCTCTCAGCAAACATAAATAAATAACAGGTAGATGAAAGTAAAATTGCATTATTTAATGGTTTCCTAAGTTTTCTGGGTATTTTATGATGGATTGGAAAAGAGAAATATGCCAGTAAATTAAGAAAAAATCAGCCAAAGGGATTCATATTTTTAAGGAACCAAAATGCATATGCTTGTGTCTCTCATTCCTATCATCAGGCTGCCTTTTCCCTCCTTTACCCTTCTCAGCATTCAAGGCTTACCAGCACCTTGCTCCTGCCGACCTCAACTTAGGGAGTACCATGCACCCAGCCAGCACATAGCCACTGCAGATGCCTACAAAGTGTGTTCCCAATGCCTGGGAAATACTTCCCCCTGTGGGGTGGGTCTGGCCAGGTATACTTCTGGGTCCGGGTTCTTCTTTGGTCTGAAGTGGCTGGGCTCTGGTTCATTGAGTTTGGGCACCAACCGGGTGGTTTAAAGTTTGGCTGACCATAGTCACTGGAGTGATGTCAGCTGGGAAAAGGAGATTGGGGGTGTCCATCTGCATTTGTGTTTTGGAAGATGTGACTCTCCAACAGGTACTGAGCGCTAAGTACCCTCACAACTATCCCGAGATCAGGGATTACCCAAGCCACTGCGTTGGCAAGCCCAAATGGACAGAATAGGGCTGTCCAGGCCAGTAGCAAAGTGTTTGCAAGGACGTTTAGTTATATGAATTGGGCAGGAGAAGGTGAAGGAGGACTCACTAGCAAACGCAAAGGCCTTAACAAATTTTAGTAATCCAAGAAAAGAAAAAGAAAAAATGCTGCAAAAAAATAGGTAAAGGGGATTGTAATGTGGCTTAGTGGTAGAGTGCTTGCCTGACATGCATGAAGCCCTGGGTTCGATCCCTCAGTACCACATACACAGAAAAAGCCAGAAGTGATGCTGTGGCTCAAATGGTAGAGCACTAACCTTGAGCAAAAGAACCACAGGGACAGTGCCCAGACACTGAGTTTAAGCCCTAGGACTGGCACAAAAAAATGAGGGGGAGGAGGTTTGCAAAAAGATAAATAAGAGGAGGCCTGAACACCATGGCTCATCCAGCTTATGAGATGGGATAAAGTTGTTGTTTCTCTCTCTCTCTCTCTCTCTCTCTCTCTCTCTCTCTCTCTCTCTCTCTCTCTCTCTCTCTCTCTGTGTGTGTGTGTGTGTGGTTAATTGGAGATTAATCTCAGATTTTCTGGCCCAAGCTCATCTCGAACTATGATCCCAAAACATTAGACTCCTGATTAGCTAGGATTACAGGCATTAGCCACCTATGCCCAGCTCAGGATAGTTTTAACTCTTAATATGGAACTTAATGGGAAAAGGCAGTAGGTTTCTAAGCAGACGAGTAAGATGCTTTTATTTGTGGTTTTTAAGATGAGCCCCCCTTCCCTCATTAAAAAGATGCATCTCATTATTTATCCTTCAGTAGTGTAAATGTGTGAAGTCTGGAGTTGTGGAGCTAGAAAGGTATAAGTTTATAAATATAAGGAAAATGGAACTTTTCGGAGGTAAAGAGATTGGATTTTTTTTTTTTTTTTTGGCAGCCTTGGGGCTTGAACTCTGGGCCTGGGCATTGTCCCTGTGCAATTCAGCTCAAGGCTAGCACTCTACCATTTGAGCTACAGCGCCACTTGCGGTTTTCTGGTGGTTTATTGGAGATAAGAGTTTCACAGGTTTCCTGCCAGGGCTGGCTTTGAACCCTGATTCTTGGATCTCAGCTTCTTGAGTAGCTAGGATTACATGCGTGAGCCACCGGCACCTGGAGAGAATTGGATTATGTAAAAATCCAAACATGTGGCTGGGTATCAAACACAGTGGTTAGATGTCTTGCCTAGCATGTGCTAGGAGAGAAAGAGAGCAGAGAGAAAGAAGAAAAAAAGAACAAGAAAAAGGGAGACAGGAGAGAAAAAAAGAGAATCTATGTTTTCTACTGCTTCAGTGATTTCAGTAGAGCCATCATTCTAAATAAACCTTCCCCAGAAATTTTGTTTACTTTTTTGTTTTTGTTTCTGTCTGGTAAGGAAATTGAACCCAAGCTGGTTATTTAGAGATAAGTCTCCGATTTGTCTGCCTGGGCTGGCTTCAAATCTGGATCCTCAGATCTCAATTTCCTTAGGTAGTTATAATTGTAGGCTTAAGCCACTCTAGCTCTGGCCTCTTAACCTTCTGTTTTATCTAGTAGCTGCTAATTTCCTCTTACCTCATTTCTGGGGCTTGAACCCAGGGCCTGGGCATTGCTCTTGAGCTTTTTTGTTCTAGCCTAGGGCCTAGCCACTTGAACCACAGCTCCACTTCCAGATTATTTTTTTGGTGTTTCACTGAAGATGAGTGTCACAGGTGAAAAGCTATTTAAAGAGAACTGTAAAACCAATGTAGTTAAACAATTGTGTCAGAACAGGAGCTCAAAGGATCATACTTTGAC
Source organism: Dipodomys merriami (assembly GCF_024711535.1). Taxonomy (NCBI): domain Eukaryota; kingdom Metazoa; phylum Chordata; class Mammalia; order Rodentia; family Heteromyidae; genus Dipodomys; species Dipodomys merriami. The sequence continues at coordinate 16,351 of NW_027203802.1, forward strand.
GAAAAGGTGCTGGATTCATGGACAAGAGACTCCGACTTTCACCTTCCTTAGATTTAACACAGTAGCAGATACACAGAGACACTAAATAAATGCTGCTTGATACCAGTTCCATTTTGTGTTGCTTATATTAAACCTAACTCACTTTGTGAATGTCAGTTTGGAAGGAAACTATCTTGCAGAAAAGCTTATATGCAAATCTCTAACATCAGACTTGGTTCTCAAACAGAACTTGAGGATGAAGCACAGGCACTTCACAAGCTGGGCCATTTAGAGATGAGGCAGAAGATCTTGCTGGAATACCAACCTGACGCATGTCCATCTCAACCAAATCATCTGGTTCCCATCTGTTTCCTAAGCTAAACCTGCACAGAGATACCCTTTGAAGAAAATCTCTTTGCAATTGAACTATAGACTCAGATTATTTGCCAATTACCATGTAAGAAACAGTGGCCTCATCCTGAAAAATACTGACAAGGATCACCTTAAGTAGATGACCAAAGATACACCCAGGCAATGAGACATCAGAAATTGATATGACATAACTGAGCTTTCTCATTCAGTTATAAAATTAGGCACAAACAAACAAATAAACCAATATATGCCTAGCTGGGTTCCAGTGGCTCACCCATGGAATTCTAGCCAATAAAGAGGCTCAGATCTGATGATGTTGGTCCAAAGCCAGCCCAGAGAGAAAAGTCTATGACATTCATATCTCCAGTGAACACCAGAAAACTAGAAGTGGGTGCTGTAGCTCCAAGTGGTAGAGTGATAGCCTAGAACTAGCTCAAGGAGAGCACCCAGGCCCTGAGTTCAAGCCCCAGGACCAGCCAAAATAAAAAAAAAAACACCCACCCAAGTCACTGGGAGGCTTCCCACAGGATCAGTAGCTGCCCTTTTCAAAAGTGTCAAGCTCATACTAAAGAAAAGACAGTGGAAATGTCACAGACTGGAGGAGGCAGAGGAAGTCTGACAGATCAAGGGAAAGCAGGATCTTGGATGGATCCTGAGTGGGAGAGCCAGTTCTGAGGCTTGAACTCAAGAACTGGGCACTGGCTCTTCACTGTTTCGCTCAAGGCTGGCACTCTACCACTTGAGCCACCGCTTTACTTCAGGCTTTTTGATGGTTTGTTGGAGAGAAGAGACTCACAGTCTTTCCTGCCCAAGCTAGCTTTGAAACTTAATCCTAAAATCTCAGCCTGTTGATGAGTTAGGATTACAAGCATGACCCAACAGCGCCAGCTATATTTTCTGTTTTATCGTGTAATAAAAATAAAAAGATTGTTTTCAAAATACATACTTGGGAGGGAACAAGCTCTGCTTGTACTGTTGACTCTAGTCGTTTTTGTTTTATGCTACAGCTGCAGGGCAGGCCACATGGGCAGGGTGTGGTTCAGGCACAGGCTCAGCCTGCCTAGAACAAGGAGGTACAAATGAGGTGTACGTAGTTCTGACAATAGCTAGTGGTCTTGTTTGGCCTTCTAGTGTAGAGAGCAGAAGGAAATAAAATGAGGAAATAATAGTTGAGGGAACAGTATGTAATCTCATTATGCAATGACAAGATATTTGTTCTTAACCTGTCAAGCAAAAGAGAAAAGGTACATGTTTCTCATCAAGGATTGATACCACCTCAGTGGTCACTTCTCAGTCCTCTTTACAAACAAATCCTAATTTTGTCTCATCATCCATTCTGTTGGTTTCTGTGTTTACATGGGATGTCTGGTGCTGCAACAGCCAACTTGGGATGATGAACTTTAGCATGTGGAGAATATACCCAGTATGGTCAATTCAAAAGATGGTAGGAATATAAATATAAGAAGACAGGCTGGGTGCCAGTGGCTCAGGCCTGTAATCCTAGCTACTCAGGAGGCTGAGATCTGAGGATCATAGTTCAAAGCCAGCCCGGGCAGGAAAACCTGTGAAACTCTTATCTCCAATAAACCATCAGAAAATCAGAAGTGGCCCTGTGGCTAAAGTGGTAGAGTGCTAGCCTTGAGCTGAGTTGCTCAGGGAAAAAGCCCAGACCCAGAGTTCAGTCCCCATGGCTGACAAAACAAAAGACAAAAAAGGAAGACAGTACTGAGCCACTGAATTAATGAATTCTACCATCTCCCTTGTGCTATGGTTATTTATTATTTTTTTTATTTTTTTTTCCAGGGCTGAGGACTGAACCCAGGGCCTTGCACACGCGCCGGGCGGGCACCCTTACCCTGGGCTAAACCCCCTGCCCCACCATGGTTATTATTATGTGAAATAATAAATCTTCCTGTCACTGAAATGAGTTGGGCCTTCTATAATTACACCTAAAAGCAACGAAAATTATGCTTGAGTCCTAAGGGAAAATAAAAGGCATCTAGAAGAAATACAAGAAGAAAAATATAGGTGAAAAATAAAAATAAAGTCTAAAATGCATTAGGTGCGTAGGGCTCTGAAAAATCTTCCAGGCCTGAAGAAACTCACGTGGAGTTTCAGAAGCCAGCTCCAATTTACATTTAACCATCTAAGTCTAGTTGCTATGAAGTTCTTTTAGGCAGTGATCCCTGAGAAGAGGAAGAAAAATGAAAGGGAAATAAAATTGAACAACTGCTAACATCACATTATCTGACCTTTTCCGCTTGATCCCTTAAATATGTATTTTAATGTTTTCGTTTCTTTCATGCATGTGTTTCTAACGCATTTATAAGATTATTTCTTTGTTGCTTTGTATGTCCCTCCCCCACAGTGTAACCCCCGCTTTCACTATATTTGATGTCAGTATAACATGTGGAGGAGATGGGGACAAACAAGTCGTTTAAGGATTCAGGTGGACCTGTTGCAACAATGAGAAGTACAAAATGTCATGTCAAAACCAGCTTTACAATGTCGGTGTGTGTGGGGGAGGGGGGTATGATTGGGTGGGGGGGAGGGGGGAGGCTGGGAAGGGAGGTGAAGGAAAAACAAAGAAAAAAAAAACAATTAGCAATAAAAAAAAAAATTGAACAACTGCCAGTGGAGAAACCAGCTGTACATGATCAATTTCTTTCCATGGAATCTCTATTTGTCTGAAGAGAATTTCTTCATCAGTTCCCTGGCCCCAAGTCTGAGACAGGTATATGTGGAGGAGACAGGACAGGGCAGCCTAGAGATGGACAGTGACTCATCTGGAATGGAAGAAAGAGCTAGCATGTGGCAGAGATTGAGCCCAAAGCTAAGCCTGACTCTGGATCCAGAACCTTCCCAATGCACTGTCGTGCCAGAAATGAAAGCCAAGCTTCAAAGCCACCAAGAGCTGCTTCTAAGCCATTCTGAAAAGTGCCCACATTCACCCAGGCATCCCACCAGAGACCCCAGGTATAGTCCAGCAGAGCACTTGAAAGCAGAAACCCAAGAAGCAAAGCAGGTGGCCTGCATCCAAATTCAAGAAATGTAACTCACTCAATTGTCACTGTGGCCAGGCCTGAGATTTCCAGTCAGTCCACTACACTCTAGCCTGAGGACAGTACCTATTAGGATGAGACCATATAAGACACGGATGAAGGCCCTGTCTGACTGCCACTGCCATTAAGAACAGCGTTATAGATAGGTGCCCATGGCACATGCTTGTAATCCTAATCAGGATGCTGAGATCTGAGGACCATGCTTTGAAGCCAGCCTAGGCAGAAAGGTCAGTGAGGCTCCTTATCTCCAATAAAGCAACAAAAAAGCCAGAAGTGGAGCTGTGACTCAAGTAGCAGAGTGCTAACCTTGAGCAAAAAGCTGAGGGACAATTCTAGGATGGTGGTGTGGGGAAAGACTATTACCACAAGCCCCTTTAGGACAGGTATTCTCACTTATGCCCATTTCCTTCAGAGTATTGCATAGCCCTCACCTTACTGACTTGCCTCTCCCTGTTTCAACACAGGATATTCACTTGGCCAGTCTATCTTGCAGCATCCCGAGCAAAGCAGCTTTTTCTCTGGGGTTTAACCAAGGAGCCAATACTGTCTGTGATTGGTTAACTGTGCACAGTCCAGAATCAAGGATACCTGGGGTCCATCTGGCTTGGCCATCTACTGTTGTAGCTTACAGCGTATTGTTCAACACTTCTGTTTTCTTATAATAGTTCTTGCTCATGGGTTCTAATGGTTACAATAAAATAACTAATAGGGTTACTTGTGTACACACACACACACACACACACACCACTGCAACAGTACTACAAAGGAAACAAGGCAACTCAACAGGGAGCTTCAGGACTCAAACATCTACCACATCCTAAGTATTTCCTGTTTCTTCTTAAGTAATTATTAATATTATTCCTATTTTGGTGCCAATACTGGAGAGTGAACTCAGAGCTGGGACACTGAGCCCCACTCAACTGGGGACTGAACTATCCCTAAGCTTTTTTTTTTTGTTTTTTGTTTTGGGTCCAGTCATAGGGCCTAAACTCTGGGCCTGAGCAATGTCCCTTAGCTCTTCAGATCAAGGCTAGCACTCTACCACTTGAGCCACAGCACCATTTCCGGCTTATTTCTTTTTTTTACTTATGCGATGCTGAGGAATGGAACCAGGGCCTCATGCATGCAAGACAAGCGCACTACCACTGAGCCACCTTCCTAGCCCCTCCTTAAGCTTTTTCTGCTCGAGGCTAGTGCTATACCATTTGAGCCATACCTCCAGGTCTGGCTTTGTGCAGGTTAATTGGAGATAAAAAACCTCACAGACTTTTCTTTCCAGGCTGGCTTCAAACCAGGACCCTCAGATCTCAGTCTCCTGTATTGCTAGGATTACAGTTGTGAGCCACCCACACCTGGCTGAAATCTTTTTTTTTAACTTGCATGTTTTTTATAACTATTAGATATGGAGATTAGTAATCTCTGCTGCTCTCTTTTGTTCTTAGCTGTATTTTCTTTTTCTTAGCTTCTTCCTTAAATGATTCTTTATTTTATTTATTTATTTATTTTTATTTATTTATTTTTTGGTCAGGGGTCCTGAACTCTGGGCTTGGGCACTATCCCTCAGCTCTTCAGCTCAAGGCAAGTGCTGTACTGCTTGAGTCACAGTGCCACTTCTGGTTTTCTAGTGGTTTATTGGAGATGAGAGTATCATGGACTTTCCTGCCCGGGCTGGCTTTGAACCACGATCCTCAGATCTCAGCCTCCTGAGTAGCTAGGATTACAGGTGTGAGCCACAGGCACCCAGCCCTTAAACAATTCTTGTAGGAACTTCATTCATTAAGAATAGGGCCAAACTATGCAAGGCAGGATTGAACTGGAACAACTAGTTATGAGGAAAGAACTAGGCTTATTTACCCCCTAGCTGTTCCTTCTACTGTAATTACTAGATTTGAAAAAGCAAAACACCTGGCCCCCAAACTAGGAACTGCCCGTTGCTTTAGGTCAAGAAATTGTTACAGGAGTACTTACGGTTTTAATTGTTTGGGGAATGTTTGTGACTTAAGAGCTTGCAAAATAAAATAACTGCGAAGTTCTTCTGTACACCACCTTGCTTGAATCTGCTCTAAAAGAATGCATTTTTTTTACCTTTATAAACCCTGAGCTATTTGAGTTTGGGACTGCTCATTCCCTAGATGAGTTAACCCTGGCTGGTCAATTGAATAAACTATCTTTTAAGATACTGGTCAGCGTCTGTGACTTTGTCCAGGGGGTCAGTCCACTTCATCTGGATGCCCCAGTGAGATCCTATTCTCGCCTGAACAGGATGACTCCTGTCATGCCTGACTCCTGTGTCAGGGGACAGGCCACATGGCCGCACTTAGTGGAAGGCCTTGAGAGACATTCCTCAGTCCCAGGTGCCCTTGCTCTGTGAAACCCCTGAAATGAACTCTGGAGTTTGTTCTACCAGTAAATTTCTGCCTGTCATCATCATGTAAAAACATAAATGAGTTGTTTTAAACTCCCAAGAAAAGTCATCAAGTTTTGGTGTTAGCAAAAACTTGAAAATTAACTAAAGTTCTTCTTCAAAATAATGCAATAATCCTTTACATTTTTGAGAAGTCAGATAATTTGATTACAATGTGAACAGCTTAATGCACTAAAACACCAGATCTTTGGTTTTCTGTAATATCCAAGTTACTATTCACTGGCAGAAATTTCTTCTGTTGTCTGGCCTCAGTCCCTCCTGCTCTTAGAAATTTACTTTCTCCCCTGAACCCCCTTTTCCCTGGGAAAAGAATAGCCATGGGTACAAAACTGTGAAATCAGAAAACAAAACACAATTATTGATAAAGGGAAAAAACCTCCTGGTAAAGAAAAACCCCAGACAAAGGCTGACCAGTAGTCAACTTTTGTCCTTTCCCCATCCTTGATAAAAAAGCAAAAGAACATCGCACCCTTACTCAATTTTACCAAACTGGCAGCTTTGCAAAAGCCTATTGACAACCGAGGCTTATCACCAGCTGCATTAAAGAGCAGTTAGGAGCTTATAATAAAAATAATTTCTAAAGTAGTGTCAATAGCTTTGATAGTATTGATCATGCTGACCAAGTCAAGATTATGTTTTGCCTATGCTTCTGTGAGTCAAGGCTATGTTTCTGCCAAGTTTTGCTTCTATAACCTTGCTTGCTTGCCTTGGTAACAAGGCCTTAAGCCCACCAATTGAAGACCACCGCTGAGTGGTCCCACTATGAGTGACCTATTACAAATGATTACATATGATATTACCATAAAGAACAAATTAATTTAAAGGTCATATAACTGTAACCAATGAAAAATATGCCAAACCTGCCTTGCATGGCTTGTATATATAACTCTATCTAATCTACCCCTATAAAAACACATCCTACCCTGAGCTCAAGGCTGTTCCTACTTTCCCAGTGGAAGGAAGTGGTCCCATGTGGTAGTAATAAAGTTCCTAGCTCGGCAGAGAGTGTGCGGGCAGCCGAGATGCCACAGCCGCCCAGGGTCTCCCAGCCCCCAGGCCCTCGCAACCCCCCGGGCCCCCGCAGGCCCCCGGGCACCGCCCCAACCCCGGAGCCCATGCGGCCCGCTGGGATGCTGCTCCGGCCCAGGCGGCCGCCACCGCTGGTGCTGCCCTCGCCGACAGATCCCATGGGCGAGATGCTGCCGCCAGCTGAGGACGCACCAGGGACCCCACCGCGGGCGGTGGCGCTAGCCCTGAGGCAGGTGCTGCGCACTCCCGCAAAATGTCCTCGCTGCTACAAGTTCCTCAAGAACAAGGTGCCCAAGGCCACTGGCCAAGCGCCCGGGCCCTTGGACGCACAGATCCACGAGCTCATGGGGCTGCTGGGCGACGATGGGCCGGACGAGCGCGCCCGCCGCCGCCCCGCGGGGCCGGGGTGCCCACAGCATGGCCGCCACCCCGCCCCCTCCGCGCCCGCACCAGCCCTAGATGAGCCAGGTAGGCAGGTGGCCGCGGGAGAGGGAAAGGGTCGGCAGGGCAAGGGGGGGGCGTGGGGGGGGGAGGGCGATTGGGGCTGGAGGCTGGAAGGGGCGGCCGGGGCCGGAGGGTCAGAGGCCGGAGGGTGGGCTGCAGCACTGACCCTGCGCTCCCTCCCGCAGCTGCCGCATCGCCCTGGGCCCCTGCCAACCTCTTGCCATCGGCCGCCACACCATCGCTGAATGCTGCCCTGCTGCAGACGCTGACGCACCTGGGCAACATCGTGGGCATGCTGGGCCTGCTGCGAGACCAGCTGCTGACCCGGAACCAGCACGTGGAGCAGCTGCCTGGCTCCTTCGACCAGACCTTGTCCCTGGCCCTGGGCTTCATCCTGGGCAGCGTGGCCACCCTGTGCGGCATCCTGGGCAAGCCGAGCTAGCCACCCCGCCACCCCCCCACCCCCAGCATTCAAGAAAGCCTTTTTGATAAAAAAAAAAATAATAATAAAGTTCCTAGCACTTTTATCTGGGTTTCGTGAAGTCTCTTTTGGATCCAGGATATAATAGATGTAGGCCCAAGTGAGATCCAGGACCCTGGGCCTTGAGTTCAGGGACTTTGGACTGGTGTCAGAAGAGCCACTCCCTAGGGGACAGCTGTGGAGAGAAGTTCCTAGCAGGAACTTAGAACTCAAAAGCCTCTAGAGGTAAGTTGAAAAGCCTGGCCAGGTATAGTGGAAGGGGCAGAAGGGGAGGTGGGATGCAGCAGAACTCCCAGCCATGGAGGAGTTTGGGATGCGCCTCTCCCCAGTGGAGGCAGATTAGGGTTCTTAACCTGGAGTCTGGCCTCACTTGGGTTCTTATTTGTTCTGTCTGTCTGTTGGAGGTGCCTTCTGCTGCTGTTTGCTTATGCCTGTCTGACCATTTGGTTTGTGTGGCCACCTATCTGTGTCTGTTTTAGTTGACATTTCTGTCTAAATGTCTGAGAACCACAAGCATGGAGAAAGGGATGAGATGGAGAATCTCCTGTTAAACCTATGTCTACAACCCTAACCCCAGATGTTGGAGAAACCTTGGGATGAGGTGGAGAATCTCCTGTCAAACTTAGTTCTCCACTCTGGTGCTGATAAAATTCCAAGGGGAAAGCTTATTTGGCCCAAGCAGGAAAAGTAAGAAACAACTTCTCTTTAAGCTAATTCTGAGATCACTGATATCTTGCTTTTTGTAGAAATGCACCAAACTTCTTTATCCATCACTTTTGGAAATGCTTTTAGAACCCTTTTCTTATTTTCAGGAAAAAGCCAGGGCATATGAGTACTGTTACCCAAGGTCATCTCTGCACTCTCTGCCAGGTAGATTGGCCCTCCCTTAATGTAAAATGGCTGCAGGAGAGCTCCTCTAAACTAACACCTCTCTTCTAGGTTCAGAGAGTTATTTTGGGGCTCTCAGTCACCGAAGTCAGGTACCCTAAACGCCAGAGCTCACCATTCTCTGAAAAAAAAAACCCAGACAATTATTCAAGTTATTAGAATCTGTTATTTTTGTTCATTTGGACATCTCTGGGGGAATAAAAGTTCCAGCTCTGTCTGGGCCTGGTCATAGACCTGCTCTGTTTTGTCTGTGTTGCAGCAGTCAGGACGTGGGCATGGGAGGTTGCAAGACCTTACAAGCTTCAGGCTGCATTTTCCTGCAGAGGCAGCCGGAGGTGAGGGCATAGACAGTTTGAGCCTCGTTTGGACATTTGGCTTGTCCGAACAGTTAAAAAATTGTAAAATGCTCTTGTCTAAAAAGAAAATTGGATAAAAGATAGGCTAGTTCAGTTTCAGGTGACTCCCACCTAGCCTTCCTCCAGCTGAAGGTATTCACAAGGCCAATTGGTAAAATGCATTGCTAAACAAGCAAGCCCTGGGTAAATGAAGCTCAGCAAAGGCACTTTGTTTTACAAATCTTAAATCTTTAGATCAAGATTCTGGACTGATTTTCATTTTTGTGCACTTTAAGTTTTGTATGAGTATGTTGGAACATGTTCAAGATGAAAATCAGCATGCTGTAAAAAAAAGAGTTTAAACTGTAAGGAATGTCATCAGATTTGTATGCCAAATATCTTAAAGGATTATTGTATTGTTTTAAACAGGAAGTTTAGTTAAACTTTCTAAGAATTCTTTAATTTACAAATCAAAATCTGTATTTTAAAATTCGGTATTTTAAAATGCAAAGGTTGTTTACACTGTAATCAAGTTATCTGACTCAACAAAAAGGCATTGGCTGTTTGGGATTTAGTTCCCTCTGCTAAAACTTGGGGATACTATTAGAAATTTAAATATAAAGGTTTATTTAACACTGTCAAAGATTTTACCTGTTCTGTCTAAAACTTTACCTGTTCTGTCTGAAACTATTTCATTCAAGAATCAAGAAAAAAAAAGGGAAAAACTTAGACTCTAATAGAAGAACTGTCTTTTGAGGTGAGGGATGTAGAGGCAGACGTGCAGCTCAGCCAGTCATGCAGGTTGGGACAGACCCTGGGGGGAGTCCACGCATGGTAGAAGAGGGCAAGCTGGCACAAAGGTAGTTCAACTAACCCTGAAGAGTTGGGTGCATGCACATTCCTTAGGAGGGGCTGTATGACCAATCTTTGTCCTGTCCCTTTCTCTTGCAGACAGACACAGGAAACATAATGGTAAAAATGAGTGATGTCATGATCTGATTGGTATTCCTAAAACTGCCACTTGGATGTATTAACTTTGAAAAAGCCTTAAAAATATGGTTAGAAAATTTATTAGTATATGATTTGCTTTCATTGATACTCTGCAATTGGATATGTTTTTTTAAAAGGCATATAGATGGGCTGGGAAGGTGGGTCAGTGGTAAAGCACTTGCCTTGCATGCATGAGGCCCGGGCTCAGTTCTTTAGCACCACATAAGCAGAAAAGAAACAACCAGAAGAGGCACTGTGGCTCAAGTGGTACAGCTCTAGCCTTGAGCTGAAGACCTGAGGGACACCACCTAGGCCCAGAGTTCAGGCCCACAACCAGACACCCCCCACCAAAAAAATAAAAAAGCATATAGGTGTTAAGTCTAGCTTCTTGGTACAGTACTGGTGATTAATTCTTGCATTAACAAAAAATGGTCATTTGAGTTCAAAAGTTTTTAATGTATATCTGTTTTAAAATGAGTAGCCAAGAGGAAATAGTGGTACATATCCTCAAGATTTCAAAGGAGTTTTCAAAATACAAATGAAAACTAAAGTATAAAATGTTAAAGCAGAGATTAATAAAAGGCTTAAATTAGGATTGGTAAGACTTTAGCCCACTTATTTCTTGGGCAGTTGTTTCTTCAAGGTTTGTTGTTGGGTGATTTAACTTTTGAGTTCCAGGTATATTTTAGATATGAGACCCTTGTCCGTTGTATGGCTAGTGAAGATCTTCTCCCAATCCGTGGGCTTTCTGTTGATCTTGCTAGCTATGTACTTTGCCATGCAGAAGCTCTGCAATTTCATGCAATCCCATTTGTCCAACCTTTCTTTGATTTGTTGTATTTCTAGGTCTCTGTTAGGAAAATTTTGGAGACCTGGGTTTCTCTTATTCCATCCTGTAATGTTTTCAGAGTGTCTGCTTTGACTCTGTGGTCTTTGATCCATTTGGAGCTGATTCTGATGCAGGGTGATATATAAAGATCTAGCTTTAGTTTTCTATAAGTAGTTAACCAATTTTGCCAGCACCATTTACTGAAGAGGCTGTCTTTCATTCTATTTTTTTAGCCCTCTTATCGAAGATTACAAAGTTATAGGTATGTGGGTTCATTTCTTGGTTTTCAATTCTATTCCATGGGTCCTGAGATCTGTTCTTGAGCCAGTACCAAGCTGTTTTGATTTCTACAGCTTTGTAGTAGAGTTTGAAATTTGGTATTGATATTCCTCTAGCAGTGTTCTTTGTGTTAAGGATCGCTTTTGCTATTCATGGTCTTTTATTTTTCCATATGAATTTTTGGATTGCCTCTTTTATTTTCCTGAAGAATGAGGTTGGAATATTGATAGGTATCGCATTGAATTTTTAGATAGCCTTGGGAAGTATTGCGATTTTCATGATGTTGATCATTCCAATCTAGGAGCATGGGAGGTTTTTCCATTTTCTAATTTCTGTTTTGATTCCTTTTTCAAGTTTTTAAAGTGGGTTCCTCATAGACTCCACATAGACCTCCCCTGTGACCCAGCAATCCCACTTTTGGTCATTTAGTGGAATTATCACAAGCAAAGCCGTACTAAAGCTACCAGCACAACTATGTTTATTGCAGCATTATTTACCACAGCTAAGATATGGAACCAACCCAGATGATCCTCAGTAAATGAATGGATCAAGAAAATGTGGTATATATGCATAATGGAATTCTATGCCGCTATCAGAAAGAATAACATTGTCCCATTTGTTAGGAAATGGAAAGACTTGGGAAAAAAATATATTAAATGAAGTAAGCCAGGCCTAAAGAAACATAGGTCCCATGGTTTCCCTTATTTTCAATAACTAGTACATGTCTGAGACAATCAGAAACAGTCAGATACGTTGATGTAAGGTTAAATGAACCCCAAGATAAGGACTCGAATAGTTTTTCTTTCTTGCTATTGTTTATAACATATTTATAAGATGATTTGTTTGTTGCTTTGTATGTCCCTCCCCCATGGCGGGGGCGGAGGGGTTGGAGGATGGGGAGGGTGGGAAGATATTGTAAGGGGAAAGAAAGGAGGAGGCAACAAATGTACTCATCACCTTGCCCATGTAATTGAAACCTCTACATATGGTATTTTCACAATAACAACAAAAAAAAAATTCTTTGAACTTAAAAAGAAATTAGGATTGGATGGGCTGGGAATGTGGCTGGGCTGCGAAAGTGGCTTAGTGGTAGAGTGCTTGCCTAGCATGCATCAAATCCTGAGTTCAATTCCTCACTACCAGGTATTCAGAAAAAGCAGGAAGCAGTGCTAGCCTTGACCAAAAGAAGCTCAAGGACACTGCGTATGCCATGAGTTAAATCCCAAGGACTGGCAAAAAAATGGAGATGAATTCCTGGTTATAAAGTTTGAAAGTTAAATTGTTAATATTTTTCTCAAAGTGCAAAAAGGAAAAATTAGGATTACCAAAATAATTGCTTAATTGCTATTTCAGTTTGCTCTTATAGTTTTTTTTTTTGTAACAGTTCCAGCAGGCCCACACAAAGGAGTAAGGATTCTTACAAGTTTGTCAGATATAACTTTCGGCCCTTAATAAGTTCGAGGTAGACCATGCTTTAAAAAACGATTTCTAAAGACCATCTTTGTTTCTTTTAATTGGAGTAAACATGGCCTTTTGTTTAGACTTGTTGATCTGAGAACTGTGGTTCAAATCCAGCCTGGGCAGAGAAAGGTCCCTGTGAGATTATCTCTAATTGGTCAACAGAAGAGTTGTTTGGGGGCTCAAATTGGCAGAGTGCTAGCCTTGAACTCAGGGCCTGAGCGCTATCGCTCATCTCTCCAGCTGAAGTCCAGTGATTAAGGAAAATGCCAAGGTGTGTGTATCCCAGCATGGAGAAAGACACTCCTGGGACCCTGGCAATGATGAAACATCCAGAGGCAGTTACAAGCCACTGCTCAGATGGCAGAGATGGTATCAGATCCTGTTTGGCCTTTCAAAAATTGAAGGACTGGGAAGGTGGCTCAGTGGTAGAGCGTTTGCCTTGCATGCATGAGGCCCTGGGTTCGATTCCTCAGCACCACATAAGAAAAAAGAAAAAAGAGGGAAGTGGCACTGTGGCTCAAATGGTAGAGCACCAGCCTTGAGCTGAAGAGCTGAGGGACAGCACCCAGGCCCAGAGTTCAGGCCCCACGACTGGACCCCCCCCAAAGAAATTGATCAGAGCCAGGAAGTCATGAGAAAGTAAATTGTAATCATGCCTTTCTAAATGTTTGTCTGCTTCATAATTGGGCAAGAATGTGCCAGTCATCTAAGTGGGTTGTAAAATGTGTGGGATAGTTTAAATTCCCAAATTAGGGCTTTGAGCAGATACAGGGCATAACTGTTGGAGACTTCTTAAATTACAGGAGGGGTTCATTTTACCTAACATCATCTTATCTGATCTTTTCAGCTTGTCTCAGACATATACTAGTTATTGCAAATAAGGGAAACCATGGTGAAGAGCTACAGTAACTCCATTTTAAGATCAAACCTCCTGAGCTGTGCTGCCCTCAGAGTAACCACCAAAGAGAAAGTTCTCAGACAAACCCCAGGTTGCCACCAACCCTGCCCATCCTTAAGGAAAAGAACAGTTCCCTAAGTATTCCATCAGAAAAAGGCAAGTGTGGTCAGGGTGGACTTAAACCCCCTGAACTTGTGGACTTGCTTTTGTGGAAACCCCCTAAACTTGTTTGTTCGATACTATAAAAGCTGTTCTAATTTTGTGCTCGGGGCCTCTTAGCATCACCGGTTACCAAGTGTGCAGAGGACCAAGCTCGAGCTTTCAATAAACGACTCTTTGCTGTTTGCAAAGAGCCTGGTGGTCTGTGAGGGGCACCCGAAATCGGGTACTTCAATGGGATCTATGTTTCTTTGGCCCAGCTTACTTCACTAGATAAGGACACAAGTAGTTTTTTCTTTCTTGCTATTGTTTCTAACATATTTATAAGGTGATAGTTTTGTTGCATTTATGTCTCTTCCCCCACAGTATAAGCCCTGTTTTCACTGTATTTGATGTTGGTATATTTTGGGGAGGGGAAAGGAAAAAAAACAAATTGTTTAACTAGGGATACAGGTGGACCTATTGCAACAATGAGATGTGCAAAATCCTATGTTGAAAAGCAAACTTTACAACTTTGGCACCGGGGGTGAGGGTATAGTGGTGGAGATGGGAGTGAAGGGATGGTAGGGGAAAACCAAAGGAGGAGGCAACAATGCTTGATAAGAAATGTACTCATTACCTTGCTCGTGTAATTGTAGCCCCTCTGTATTGCATTTTCACAATAAAAATTATTTATATATATATGTATGTATATATATATATATGTATGTATATATATATGTATGTGTATATATATATATATATATATATATATACATATATAAATTAAAAAATTGCAGAAGGTAACAGCCCAGGGAAAAATTCAGATCTCTTACAGAAAAAACTTCAATGACTTAATGTACATAAGAAAAAAAGTGGGGAATGAGATAAGGAGGTCAGATCTGACTGGTGCCATATTGGCCACATGGTGGATGATAGGGTCTCGTATCTTGTCTTCATGCCGGGGGAAGGAAAATGCCTCCATCATCATCTGACTCCCAGGTGATGGATATTCCAAGATCCCTGGAGGCAGGGGTGAGCACTTGGCTGATAGAAATTACCAGTCCCAGGCACTGGACTGGCAGATTTAGTAACCTGTGGACCTGTCCCCTGCTGAGACCCTATTTAGGCCCAGCCCAGCCACCATTATGTCATGCCACATGTGTCACTGTGGTCATGTCTTGTCTTCTGACTCATCTCCAGTCATCATGGCATCACAATTCAACTCTCCATTGGAGTTGAATTGGTTTGTTGGTATTTTTGTTCTTTCTTTCCTCTCTAGACTGTTTCCTAACCGTGTTTTGTGTGTTTGGGGGCTTCAGGCCTTTGTAAAAATGGGTGGCCAGCAGCCTGCTAACTGTGTAATAAAGACTCCAATATTCCATCTACCTAAATGTGGCTTCTAGGATGCTTTACATCCGGCGTAGTTACCTATTTTCTAACAAAGATAAAGTGAAATATTTTGAGTGTCCACAATTATTTTGGGAAATTTTCCTAGAATTAATAGACTAAGTGCTGGTGTTTTAGTCATAAAATAGAATGAGGTAATTTGATATGGTAGGAATGGGGCGTAGACTAACACTTACCATGTATGCAATGTTATACTAGTAATTCCAACTCTGAAGACTTCAATATCATCATCTGATAATTAAAAATAAAAGTAGTTCTAATTTATTTAATTATTTTGAGGATTAAATTAGATAACCTAAAGTACTTGGAAAAACAATCAACATTTGCTACTTTCTACCTGTTATTTTATCATGTGATGAATTCTAACATTTTTCATGTGATATTTATATTGTGTCTATTTAGGATATACAATGTGATGTATTGATATTCATTGCTTTGTTCACTTTCCTGTCATTATGAGGAAAAAACCTGCAAAGAAAATTTCTGAAGAGGAAACTATTATATTTTCTCATGGTTTAAGAGAATGCAGTTTAAGATCAGATGTCTCCATTGTTTTTAATTGTATTTAATTAAATAGTGGTACGAAGGAATTTCCATTCAACAAATCAGTTTATAAGTACAAGAGATGTTTACATTACATTCCCACATCCTTCCAAAGCTCACCCCATTTTCATTTTTTCTAGATTCATACTATCCGCATTGAATATTATGCCTTCACCCTCTTCCTCTATAACTCTCTTTATTCCTTCCCTTTGACTTCCCTTCACAACTTCCAAGTGATAGTTTCCTGGTATTCATTTTTTTAGATTAAAAGTTCAATTTTATAAGAAATTACACTTCTTAAATACTCCTCTGAAAAGAGAATGCTTTGGTTAATTCTGTTGTGAAAAGTTGTGTAATACTTTTGCCTAAAGGTCTAGCTTCCAAATAAGCGACAGAACATGGTTCCTTTGTGTGTCTGGTTCTGGTTTACTTTACTTAACATATTTTTAGATCTATCCATTTCTTTGCAAATGATGTAACAGTCTTCATATTGGATGGGTGCCATCCAATTGTGGATATGTGCCACACTTCTCTAACCATGCCTCTGCCAAAGGATATCTTGTCTGTTTCCATAACTTTGCTAAGGGGAATAATGCAACAGTGAACATGATTGTGAAAGTGATTGTACTGTAAATTTTTGTGAAAATAATGTAGAGAGGGGTTACAATTACATGGACAAGATAATGAGTACTTTTCTTATCAAGCATTGTTGCCTTCTCCTTTGTTTATCCTTCCCATCACTTCCCAGCCACCCCCTGCCCCGCAACCCCAACCGATTCTCCCCAACCACCCACCAAAGTTGTAAAGTTCATTTTCTACATGACAACTTGTTCTTCTCATTGTTGCAACGGGTCCACCAGTATTCTTATTTAAACGACTTGTTTTTCCACTTCCTCTCCACAAATTATCCAACATCAAATACAGTGAAAGCAGGGGTTATACTGTGGGGGAGGGACATAGAAAGCAACAAAGAAATAATCTTATAAATACTTTAGATACAAATGCATGAAAGAAAAAAACATTTAAATACGTATCTTAGGGTTCATTTTCCTAACATTACATTATCTGATCTTTTCTTCTTGACTCATATATATACTAGCTATTGCAAATAAGGGAAACCATGGGACCTATGTTTCTTTGGGCTTGGCTTACTTCACTTAATATAATTTTTTCCTAGCCTTTCCATTTCCTCACAAATGGGGAAATTTCATTCTTTCTGATGGAGGCATAGAATTCCATTGATTATATATACCATATTTTCTTGATCCATTCATCTACTGAGGATCATCTGGGTTGGTTCCATATCTTAGCTGTGGTAAATAATGCTGCAATAAACATAGTTGTGCTGTTGGCTTTAGTGTGGTCTTGTTCGTAAACATTTGGGTAAATGCCCAAAAGTGGGATTGCTGTGTCAGGGGAGCTCTATGTGGAGTCTTTTGAGGAACCTCCATACTGCTTTCCAAAGTGGTTGAACAAGTTTACATTCCCACCAACAATGCAGTAAGGTCCCTTCTGTCCACATCCCCTCTAGCATCTGTTGTTATTAGAGTTCTTGATTTTTGCCATTCTAACTGGAGTGAGGTGGTACCTCAATGTTGTTTTGATTTGCATTTCTTTTATGGCTAGGGAGGTTGAGCATTTCTTCCTGTGTCTATTGGCCATCCTTCTTTCTTCTTCAGAGAAGTTTCTCTTTAAGTCATTTGCCCAGTTATTTATTGGGCAGTTGTTTCTTTGAGGATTTGTTGTTGGGGGATGTAATTTTTTGAGTTGCAAGCATATTTTAGATATGAAACCCTTTTCCGTTGTATGGCTAGTGAAGATCTTCTCCCAATCTGTGGGCTTTCTATTGATCTTGCTAGCTATGTCCTTTGCCATGCAGAAGCTCTGCAACTTCCTGAAATCCCATTTGTCCAACCTTTCTTAGTTTGTTGTGTTTCCGGGTCTCTATCAAGAAAACTTGGCCTGTGCAAAGGAGACCTAGGGTTTCTCCTATTCCATCCTGTAATGTTTTCAGAGTGTCTGCTTTTACTCCGAGAGCTCACACCAATACTCCTCCAACATTTCAGTGGAATTGAAAGAGAAAGTTCACTACCGAACACATTCTATGAAGCCATCATCACCCTCATCCCAAAACAAGGCAGAGACTCATCAAAAAAGAGAACCATAGACCCGTTTCTTTGATGAACATTGATGAAAATTTCTCAACAAAATTTTGGCCAATCGACTTCAGCAATTCATCCAAAAAATCATACACCATGATCAAACAGGATTCATTTCAGGGATGCAAAGCTGGTTCAATATACACAAATCAATTAATATTATTCATCACATCAACAGGAGCAAGGATAAGAACCACATGGTTATCTCAAGAGATGCAGAAAAAGCGTTCGACAAGATACAACACCCCTTTATTATGAAGGTTTTGGAAAAATTAGGAATACATGGAACATTCCTCAATACAATAAAGGCTGTATATGACAAACCTACAACCACCATTATACTTAATGGTGAAAAACTAAAGCCATTTCCTTCTAACTCAGCAACAAGACAAGGATGTCCCCTCTCTCTGCTTCTCTTCAATTTAATGTTAGAATGCATAGCTACAGCAATAAGACAAGATGCAGACATAAAGGGGATCCAAATAGGGAAAGAAGAAATAAAACTCGCCCTCTTTGCAGATGACATGATCTTGTATCTAAAGAATCCCATAGACTCCACTCCCATATTACTCAAGCTGATTCAAAAGTTTGGCAAAGTAGCAGGGTATAAAATTAACGCCCCCAAATCAATGGCTTTTCTATATGCCAACAATGAGTAAAGGGGGGCTGAATTAAGAAAGCAACTCCAATTGTAATAGCCCCACAAAAAATCATATACCTAGGAATTAACTTAACCAAAGAAGTGAAGGACCTCTATGATGAAAACTTTAAAAACTTGAAAAAGGAAATCGAACAGAAGTTAGAAAATGGAAAAAACTCCCGTGCTCCTGGATTGGAAAGATTAACATTGTGAAAATGGCAATACTTCCCAAGGCTATCTACAAATTCAATGTGATACCTATCAAAATTCCAACCTTATTCTTCAAGGAAATAGAAGAAACAATCCAAAAATTCATATGGAACAATAAAAGACCCCGAATAGCAAAAACGCTCCTCAATGGAAAGATCACTGCTGGAGGAATATCAATACCAAATTTCAAACTCTATTATAAAGCCATAGTAATCAAAACAGCTTGGTACTGGCACAGGAACAGACCTCAGGACCAATGGAATAGCATTGAAAACCCAGAAATGAACCTACAGACCTATAGCCATCTAATCTTTGATAAGGGAGCTAAAAAAATAGAATGGAAGAAAGACAGCCTCTTCAGTAAATGGTGCTGGCAAAATTGGTTAACTACTTGTAGAATACTAAAGTTAGATCCTTATATATCATCCTGCACCAGAATCAACTCCAAAGGGATCTAACTTTTTGGAAGAATTCATGACTATCTTTCTGGGAGCAATCCTCTAGCCAATTTTCCAGAAAAGCACATCACTCCCTCCATCTCCATCACAACTTTTTGCAACTCCTCAAAAACACAACTACCACCTACAGGTCTCAATAAGCAAAAAACACTGTGCCCATATTCTTTCAATACATTTTGTCATAAGTTTACACAAAATGTAGTGATAACCTTCTATGTACTTTCTTAATGTGGGAATGAGGGACGTGTCAATAGAGTAAAAGTAAGAAAAATGCAATTTAATTAGCTATTGGAATATTTACAATCCTTTTCAGATCTAACTCATAACCTCACTTACTATTATTTTAATCTTTATGTCATTACTTCATCTATCCCCTAAATTATAACAGGTGATTAAAATACAAAGGCAAAAAAGTGTGGTTTGATTTTGACACTCATATCTGAGGATGCACAGTATGGATAAATAAATGGATTAGAATTAATAGCCAATATCAATTTTGTTAAAGTAAAGATGGTTTTTCCCAAACTGATTCTCACAATTCATATTCCAGTCAAAAACAAGTAACATGTGACAATTCCCTTTGTTTTCGTCCAGTCGTGGGCCTGAACTCTGGGCCTGGACTCTGTCCCTCAGCTCTTCAGCTCAAGGATAGCACTGAACCACTTGAGCCACAGCACCACTTATGGCTTTTTTCTTTTTGCCTAGGTGGTGCTGAGGAATCGAACCCAGGGCTTCAAGCATGAAAGGCAAGCCCTCTAACACTGAGCCACCGTCCCAGCCCCTCCTGATTATGGTTTGTTTCCATTTTATTTTATAATCAAGGATGATTTCATAAATTTATTGTAGATACACAAATATGTTTAAATATTTCTATTTGTATGCATTGATATATACATACACACATATATTGTGAAGTTTATAATGATAATTTATACATTCTGTAACTGTACAATTTACTAAATTATTAAAAATATCGACGGATCATGCCTGAAATCCTGGTTACTCGTGAGGCTGAGACCTGATAATCATGGTTTGAAGCCATCCTTGGCAGGAAAGTCCATGAGCCTCTTATCTCCAAACAACTACCAGAAAATCAAAATTGGAACTGCGGCTCAAATTTGTTGAGTGGTAGCCTTGACAGAAAAAGCTCAGGGACATCACCCAGGCTCTTAGTTCAAGAACTACAATCTGCCAAAGAATATCTATTTAATTTACACCTGTGTAAGTAGAGTATTTCCATCACCCAAATGCACATCCATGTTCATTTGCAAGGTAACTCTGTTATGTCTGGAGTACCACATAACATTATCACCTAAGTAGAAAGCATTGCAAGGTGGGTTCACTCTATCTCATTGATTTTTCTCCAGTTAAAAACTCAAATCTTACAATTATTCCAATTATTTAAAATCATAGCTTTTTTCTTTAATACCCATAATATTAGAGTTTGAATTGAGTGACTTGTGTCTCCTAAATGGGTGTTCTTACCACTTTGTCATGCCACCAGCCCTAAATTATCCTGATTAATTTTCAGATAGAATCTGGCTTCCTACTTGTGTGTGATCTTGAGCTCAGTCCACTTTATGTTATTCTTCCTGGAATTTAGGATAACAGGTCTTGGCATTGTGTACAGATCTTTCTGTCCAGTCGGGGCTTTAACCACTATCCTCACAACAGTACACTCCCACATAGTCAGGAGTTTCATAAGCTTATCATAGCTGATTTTTCAAAAAATTTTGCATTTCCTGCAGGTTCTTGAGTATTGAATTAATTTGTGTTTTCTTGGTTTGTTTTGTTTCATTTGAATGTATGTGTTGAGTTGTTCCTCATTTTTCCTTTTGTTTCTTTCACTCAAGTTCTTACCTAAAGTGCTGAGAAACCAATTCTTCTTCTCAATATAGTCAAGGTGAACATTATTTACTCCAAGGCAATTTCAGTAATATTTAAACACCTTCATATCTATGAATGGTATATGAATGCTTAGTGCTGAGAAGAGTCTTTTTATTTTCACAGCAGTCTTTGACATACACAGACAGATCATAAATTATATAAAGATAATAAAACTACAGATGCTTGTCAGGAGGAGAAAAACCTATTATTAATTGTTTGACAGAGGCTTCCCCTCTAGTGAAAGAAATATGCTGCTTGATGCAGGATTTCACACAGTCATATTGCTAGGAAGAACCTTAAACAAGCATCTAACACTGAAGAGTTTAGGGAGATGAATTGACCTCCTGAATAATTGACTTTTGGGTGAAATGAAAGCAGGTTTCCAAAAAGAGAGCAGACTTTAGAGAAACATGATGAGTTGTATGTAAATAGGTGCTTAGCTGATTTTGTTAATTGGTGAACTAATACAGGGAAATAAAGTACAGCAAGGAGAAAAAATAAAGAACTCTGTATTGAAATACTCATTTGTGTGTGTGTGTGTGTGTGAGAGAGAGTGTGTGTGTGTGTGCACACTCGTGCCTGTACAAACACGCACATGTGCTCATGGATGCATTCATCATTCCCGAGGCTTGATAGTGCCTGGGCACTATCCCTAAGCTTCTGTGCCCAAGGATAGTGGTCTACCACTTGAGCTACTGCTACACTTCTGGATTTATGGAGATAATTGCATGTATTTTCATGATTGGACTGGCTTTGAACAGTGGTCTTCAGATCTCAGCCTCCTGAGTAGCTAGCTAAGCTGATTCAGCCTCTGAGTAGCTAGTTAAAATTCTGCCTGTCTTCTATGCTTCACTGCTCTTTTATTCTTTTTCTGAGGTAATCACAAGCCTAAGTCATATATATGTCTAATTTCTTTAAAAATACTGTCACTGCTTGGCACCAGGGGCTCCTATCTGTACTCTTAACTACTTAGGAGATTTGAGAACAGAACCCAGGCCAAATTTTAATGGACTTCCTTCTCAATCTATAGCTGGGTGCATTGGATCATTTCCACCATCCTGCACTATCTAGAGACTAAGATTGGAAGGACTGCGGATCTAGGCCAGCCAAGGTAGGAAACTAGACAAGTTGTTGTGCAACTCTGATGCCATTGATGATGGGAACGCTAAAAGGACAGATCAAGTGCATGTTCTTGTGGAAAGAGAACCCCTATCCTAAAATTAACCACTGATATGATGACAGCCTAGCAAGAACAATACCCCAAATTGAAATCCCCACAATTTCCCACAACCAGAATAAGTATACACATTAACATCCAAAAACATAGTACAATATGTTGTTTGCTTCAATATTATCTTTATCTGATTATCATATGATGTGACAGAATAGTTTCTTCATTAAATTTACAATATATTTAAAAAGACCTAGAAAATTCTTTCTTGCTTATGTTCAAACGAATGGCAAATTGCCTCATTTTTACATATTTGACTACCACTAAAAATTCATCCAATGATTATTATAGTAATATATTCTGGTTTATTACTTTACTATGTAACAGTTTTTAAACTTTTTGCTTCTATGAAGTTTAAGTATTTAAATGTATCATTGAAATATATTCCTTGGGTACTTGGGGCAGATTTTTATAAAGATTTTAAAAAATGGCTTCTAAGAACGCTTAATTGGTATACTATTTGATTTATTTTAATTTCAATTTAATTTTATTGTAATGGTAATGTACAGAAGGGTTACAGTTACTTAAGTAAGTTAATGAGTATATTTCTTATGGAAGGAACATTGTAATCCGCGACATCGATTTTTTTTTTGTATACTCAAAAACAGCTTTTGCTGTTGCTATTGATCAGTGGGTCCTTTTGCTTTCTTTGTTCATGCATTTTTATTATAAAATTGATATACAGAGGGTTTACAGTTACTTCAGTTAACTACAGAGTAAACTTCATTTTGTATTTGAAATTTCAAAATTTGAACCTAATTACTTATTTTCTTTTCTATCGTTAAGGAAATTTTTTTTGAGAGTTGTAGGAGTAGTTAATTTAATTTTGCATGATTTCTACACATGTAATTTATTCAGATACATATATTTTGCTTTAAAAATATTTAATATGTGAATATTTAAAATTATTTTCTTAATTTTTATACGGTTGGTGAATTTAAATAAATTTATTTTCTTAAAGTTCTAAACATATTTTTCCAGGTAACAAATAACTACTGTTTTTTCAAGAAGCACACTTTATTAAGAAAGGATTCATTACCTGGTCACTTTATTGTAAATATTTGAACTTGAATATAAAAAAAAGTTTGAACTGGGCATGGCGATTTGTGGCTTCCATTTTCTAGCTATGGTAGAAAATGCAAATAGGGTTTGTAATTTGGGAGAGCCTGAGAAACTATGAGACCTTTTAAAAATATCCAGGGTGAAATGATTAGAGATATAGAGCATCTAGTTATCATATTCTAAATCTTGAGTTTAAACAACAGTAACATCAATATTTTGTCAAAATATAAGGATACATGTTTCAAAATGTTTATTTAAAACTTGTTTGCAAAGGTTCTCCTGTCTTCTATTTCTTAATTTTCAATTTACTTAATTTATAGAAATCGAAGTATATGGTGACTATTTTATTTCTATGAAACTTTTAAATAGTACGAGACATATTATTATATATATTAACCTATTTTTACTATTTGTGATAATTTCCTCTGTTTAATATGATATAATATCAAGATTCCAAATGTGTGTATGTGGGGGGGTGTATCTGTGTGTGTTTATGTGGTTTGTGTGTGTATGTGCTTTGTGAGTACTTTGTAATGCTTGGGAGATCACACCATTGTTTCACTTATGCTAGGCCAAGGTTTTACCACTGAACTGTACTGTCCAGCTATAATTTAAGTAGTGTTTTAAATTATAACTTTTAAAATTTCATTCCTAGTATGTTTTTTTAAATTATATATGATAAAATGTGATCCATATTCTATCCACGTCAGCAATTTTCATTATTATTTTATTGTTATTTAGAATATTTCCACTGCCTTTCTACTTCCAAACTCTTGTGTTTGTTATTGATAAAGGTTTTACATTCCTTTTTTTCTCTCTTCATTCTTTTTGCCTTTATAGTTTACCTATTCTTTCCCTTATTTCTTTGGAAATTAATTATCATATTCCTATTACAATTTCTTTACAATGCTTTATTTTTTCCCACCTTCTCTGACTCAGTCCACACTGTTAGGTGGATTAAAAAGAATCTTGATTCAGGACACTTTGATTATTTTCTTCCTTTTCTTCTCTTAAGTCTTTATGTTTGTTGAAACACAATAAAAATGACATACTGCTCCTATGTGGTCCATCATTCTATCCCCTCCAACTCTCGTCTGTAGTACAGCTCAAGTCGTTATTATTAAGCTTTATTATGCTACAACGTTATCTAAATCTTAACTCATTCCTAAATTAATTTTAGTTGCTTCAAACATTCTCTAAAGACATTTTTCTATATAATATATCTGGGCCTTGTGTTTTCACAAGGTGCAGAATATGGGTGACTATCAAACATCTAGATATCTCTGTATAATATTGGTCCTCCTGCTCAATAAACTTATGTATAAATTCAAAGAATACAGGTCAGTCAGAACAATCTTGTAAAAATTTTGAAAAAACACACTATCGAGGATGTATGCTAGACCAATTCCTGTAACTTAATTTTATATCTATTTTAATGTCTGTTCTAAAATTTACAGCATTTCTATTTGAAGAAATGTTAAGTTTGTGTAAATTAGGCTTGGAAAACCTATGATTGTACCATTCACTTCCAAAGCACTAAAATGTATAGAATAAAAGGAGATAATATATTGCATGTGAATTTTATGTCAGAAAAAAACTATCGTTTAATATACTTCACACAAATTGCAGAATACCTAAAAGGATGTTTTTTTGGTGTTGGGTAAAAACTTTTCGTAAACTATAGCTTTTAAAACAAAGATGTGATTTCTGTTTATTTTTAGGTTTTTTATCTGTTTTTTTTTTTTAGTTTACACAGAGATAACTCAATCAAAAACTGTATGTGATAACTGGAATAACTAGGAATTATGCATCACTTATAAGTAATTGATAACATTTTCTGGAAGAAACTTTTAGCAAATGAGAGGAGACCCAAATCTATGCATCTGCATTTTATGAAAGCCATATGTTACTTGCTCAATCCAATTGCTTTTCTCTACTTTGCTAAGAAAAAAAGTATTCTCAAGATAAGAGCCAAAAGCAGTGAATATATACAAAATAAACAATCATCTTGATTTATTTGTGAAAATAACAAATGAAATAAAACAATTCCAGTTAAGGGACTCCAATATTAGTATCTATGAAGATGTTCCTGAATGCCAACATCCATTGAAATTTTGGAATTTTAATTTCTACCAACATATGAACCCTTGAACAACAAAACAAATGTAGTCTTAAAGCAAACAGACCTTGGAATAATTTTCTTAATTGTTTTGAAATTACAAAAGAATTGATACCATTAAGAAAATGATCCTTTCCTATGGAAATCATTTAAAAATGTTTATCACTTATTATAATTCAAATACCAAACAAGAGTATTTTTATATAATCATTACAAATATAATTTAATTATTATTGTAAAATAGAATAAAAGACCAGTCTCAATATATTATCATTATTCTTAATTTGTAATTATTACCTAAATATCTTAAAATATCTAAATAGTCATGTCTTTAACATAGTTGTAAATATTCTATACATTTTACTTAACATTTTCCAGGGGCATGTATTCATGTCTCTAAAAAATTGTTTGCATAGGGGCTGGGAAGGTGGCTCAGTGGTAGAGCACTTGCCTTGCATGCATGAGGCCCTGGGTTCGATTTCTCAGCACCACATAAGCAAAAAGAAAAAAGCCGGAAGTGGAGCTGTGGCCCAAGTGGTAGAGCGCTAGCCTTGAGCTGAAGAGCTGAGGGACAGCTCCCAGGCCCAGAGGTCAGGCCCCATGATCAGACCAAAAAAAAAAAAAAGTTCACAGCAGTTAAAAGATGCTTTTGTGAAATTAATGTGATATATTTTGCTGTTGTAGTTTGTAAAGTCTGGGTATTGTCCCTAAGCATTTTTATGCTCAAAGCCAGCACTCTATATCTTGAGGCACAGTGCCACTTCCGGCTTTTTTCTTTTTGTTTATGTGGTGCTGACTAATCGAACCCAGGGCCTCAGGCTAGCAAGGCAAGTGCTCTACCACTGAGCCACCTTCCCAGCCCCTAACAAGTACTTTTCTCTCTGGGCTATTTTTGAACACAATTCTAAGATCTCATTACCCAGAATACCTGGAATAATAGGCGTGAGTCACTGGCATTTTGTTTGATGTATTTTGTAAATTTTAATTATGTTTTAAGATTTTTGTTTCACTATAATGTACAATGTTCTACACATATATTTTGATATATGTATATATTTCTGATGACAAATAATCTCTAAAAATGTATATCTTTCTATACATAATATATATATATACATATTTCTGAAGAAAGACTTCTTTATAACTTTTATGCTACTATTTTTGATTTTATCTTTCCAAAGATATAGTCTACTTTTCCAAAATTTTCCTAGCAATAAATCACTAATATTTCAATAGAATGTAGTTTATTACTTTCAAGGAAATTTAAGATATACACATGATATTGTAGTAATATTTATATTATATTACATGAAATAATTCTGTTCAAACTTAAAAATTTGTGTGAAGTGGAGGGGAGAGAGGAAGTTATATCATACTGGTTAGGAATTTGCAATACTTCAAAAATCTATTCCATAATTTGTCTTATGCACATAGTCAAACTACTTCTTATGGTTTCGTTTTTTGTTTCTTTATTTGCTCAAAATTTTAATATGGATTCAACCACAGTGGTAACATTAAAATTATTAACCAAAAAACATAGAATCATAGATTCATAACCAAAAATCATAGATACATATCAGACTTTCAAAAGTTAGCACTTACGATGCTAATAATAATTTTGGTGAAGATGTTGATGACCACAGTGTATCCTGATAATGACAATGTTGTGATTGAAAAGAAAAACACTTTACTGAGAAAATTTTGATAATTCATCTTATCTAATGGGCAGAGGCAGAGTGGTAAGAAGAAATCTAAAGTGCTTCCACAATATACATATATATATATATATATATATATATATATATATATATATATCACTAATATAGCTGACAGCTATATTAGTGATATATTTAGCAATAAGGACCACAGGTGGAAATGATTGATTTAGGGGAAAAAACTCTCTGATATTTCTAAAATTTATATTAAACAGATACAAAATAGGTCTGTTTAGACATCATCAAAATGTGTACAGCCAGGAATATGAAAAACAATAATAAAATTGGGGGTATTATTGAAGGGAAGAGAAAAAGGAAATTCGGACACAAGTGTGAGCAATGTGAGCAACAGTGTGGACAAGATTGGAAGAAAGCAATAAATTAGGAAACAAAAAAGTAATAAAAGATTTTCAGAAGTAAAGGAAGGAAAGAATTTGCAGGAAGATATTCAAGGAAATATGCCACCTGGATTTGAAAAGTAAGAGGACATAGACAAGTTCAATAAGAACCGAGTTTTGGTGAAGTCATATTGATAAAATTTTTGAAATATGAATGTGAAGCCATAAAATTCTGGATCCATGAGTTCAACATATCCTGTTGATTTTAAATGTTGGGAACAAACACTTTCATCCTGACCTTAGAAGAATTATACAGGGGGCATGATAGGATGGGAAGTGGAAACAAAGGAGTAAGATACAATTCTTGATAAGAAATGTACTCATTATCTTGTCCGTGTAATTGTAAGCCCTCTGTACAGTATTTTCACAATAAAAAACAATGAAAAAGAAAAAAAAGAAGCATCCCTCATGTCAATTATGGTGCCTTTTTGGTAGCTTATAGAATTTGGAAGGCACTGTTAGGCCTGTTCTTTTCCAACGGATACACCCAACACTACCAAAAAAGAACAACAACAAAAAAGAATTATACAGATACAATTGTTCTGAACTTTACTTAGAGGTATTCTGTATAAATTTTTTAATTGTGAAAATGCTGTACAGAGGGGTTACAATTACATGGGAAAGATAAGGAGTACATGTCTTATCAAGCAATGTTGCCTCCTCCTTTGTTTCTCCTTGCCATCCCTTCTCATATCCCCCCCCTAAAGTTTGTAAAGTTCGTTTTTGAATATTTTTGGGGGGAGGTCTGGTCGTGGGGCCTGAACTCTGGGCCTGGGCGCTGTCCTTCACTTCTTCAGCTCAAGGCTAGTGCTCTACCACTTGGGCCATAACACCACTTCTGGCTTTTTTTCTTTTTGCATATGTGGTGCTGGGGAATTGAACCCAGGGCCTCATGCATGCAAGGTAAGGACTCTACCACTGAGCCACCTTCCCAGCCCCATTGTTTTTGGATATTTTTGAAGCCTTTGTTTAGCCAGGAGTTTATACATTGAACTATAACTCAGACAAACCTAACTTGTCCTACAGTTCCAATTCTTGGCCCATGTATCCACATCAGTTTGGGATATTATTGAAATATCTTTAGATATGTTTGGATATCTTATCAGCCTATTCATAATAAATGTCGGACAAGTAACACTAAGTATTAGGTTGAACATACAGCTTTACTGATGTGATTGAAGATTCTCCGAATTGATTCTTCTTTAGAATAGAAAATTCCTCAATAGCCATTGAAACATCATAACTGCCATATAGTCTATTTTAAACTCTAGTTCTTATTAGGGATATTTCTATGTTGAAATAGCCCTATCAATCAACCTACCACAAATTCAAGTGCTCTTATAAACTTCAAGCTTTTATTGAATGGAAGAGTTCAGATATTACCCTCACCACTAGGATTAAATGCCTAAAAAGATAAGACATTTTGCTTTAGTGCCTTTCTTTCATTTTCTCATACCCATTTTCAAGTAGGGAAGGATGATGATATAGCAATAATACAATGGTAACTTGTATTAACACAACATGTAGGATCTAGTGTAAATTCAGATGCTTACTAATTAGCTCCAGATTTTGTGGATATTTATATTTCTACAGGGAAAACTAATGAGCTCCAAGGAAATGTCCCTAAGGAGCCTTTCAATTCTAATATCACTGTTCATCTCAAAATGCTTTAAATTCTACATCCTCTACTGTGGGTGTAGGGTTATACTGTGCAACTTTTCTCCTCAGAGAGTGAGTACTGCCCTATTGCTTAACATGGACAAAGTACCTTCATACATAGACTGGGTGTGTGCAAACAAATAGTGGTAGTTAAACAATGTTCTTAGCAGTTTGTAAAGATGAAATGGAAATAGAGCAACTATGAACTCAAAAGGAATGTGCAAAAAAGACAAAAGCACAAAGTAGAATGTGCCAAGGAAATGCAGAAGTGTGATTTCAAATTATGTGCTCAGGTGTGAGGGTGTGTTCAAAGTATAGCTTCAGAAAATGTAGTTGGATAACTTTGGGGGAAACACTGCTTTAAACTATTCTGGGATAATTGTACAAGTAGAAGCCCCTAGCTCTGACTCTAATCAGCCACAACATCATCAACTTTGGGACTATTTTCCACGTGCAAAGTGAGAAAAACAGGGCTCATTACATTTAGTGTTCAGGTTGAAGTAGTGGAAATCACATAATTTTTCTTATAAGTCTTCATTTATTTTGGAGCATTACAGTAGGAAAAAGCCAAGTAAATATTTTGCATGTACCTAAATTAATTGGGATGTATTATATTGGTCTCTCTTTAACTGGGAAATTATAGATTATGTCTTTTTATACTCTAACTTGGGACAATGATCTGCTGTCAGTTATTTTCTTCTCTTCCCCATCTTTTGCCCTTCCACTTACATAATTTTTATTTAAAGAGACATACATGAGCTTGCATTATTAAAACCTTCAAAATTATCTGAACTACTTCATACTTCTGGCAGACTCCTATATTTTTCTCAAGGGAATATTTTGTCACTACCATTTTTATCCCATATGATATTGGACATCTTGCTGCCTAATTCAGTGCAAGATATACATTAGACTCATCCAGATATCTCAACACTTGTACGACCATGAAATCTTATCTTCCTTAGAAATCGTGATTTTAGAATGTCTGAGGAGGTGGCATCTGTCATTTTAGAATGACTCTAAATGATACTTACATGCAATCATGTTTTAAACCAATATGCTCCTCAGTAGATGAATGAATTGACAAAATGTGGTATATATAAACGCGGTAGAATTCTATGCTTACAATTCATAAGGAAGTGGAATGACTTGGAAAAATCCTACTAAGTAAAATAAACAAGACACAAAGAACGATTCCATGGTTTCCCTAATTTGTAATAAGTAGGGAATATCTAGGATAGTCCTAAAAGTTGAACAGAATGGCTCAAGGACTATTTATAAGATGATGCTGAGCAAAATGAAGTCCTGCATATGGAAACAGAGGTTTTTCTTTGTGGTTGTTGTTTTTAATGTACTATGTGGTTTCTTTTTTCTTTTGTGTTTTCCCCTATGTTTTGTCCCCTGCTATATTTGATTTCAGTATCATGTGTCATTGTATATAAATTTATCTTAATGTGGCAAGGGAAGAGGAATAATAAAATGGTGAGACAAAGGACAAATGGCAAACTAATGCAGTAGCAATGCACACAACACAACATGTTTGAAATATAAATTACAACTTGTGAGGGGTATTGAGGTCAAGGAAAACTGAGGAAAGTGATGGGGGGTAAAAAGTTTGACTTGTTATGTATTCACTACCTTACAATTACTGCAACCCCTTCTATATATCACCTTGACAATAAAATTAAATTGAAAAATAAGCTACAAAAATATAATTTCAATGTGTTGGTTGGTATGGTAAATATGATTCTATTACCCCTTTTTTTTATCAAAGGGTCATCAACTTGAAGGTTATCAAACTATACAATATTTTCACAATATACTTGCCATTATTTTGGAACAAAACATTATTTTAATATTATCTCATACTAACCCAAAAACGTTCAATTCTATGGAAACTCCTAACTTATAAAACTGAATAATTGTAAAGAGGACAGAATATATATGTTCTTCAAAATTCCTAGGACTGCTAAATACTCATTTTCAAATTCTGAACATGCTATACCAGAGACATTTAAAACAGTATCTGTTTGCACTTTATTTAATTCTGCCATAGATGCAGTTTCCAATGGGATGTTACACATTTAAAAGTCAACAGATAAAATAGCCATTTTCTGGTAGAAGATAAAACTATGACCTATCTATAACAATTAATTCCTGAAGAGTTAACATTTGTTCATCAGAGTAAGCTATTATTTCGATGACAAAGAATCCCAAGTTTTTATGCCCAACAGTTTACAACTTGTAAGGTGCACCTTAAAATTCCCTAAATTTATATCATGACTTGCTTATCACTACTGTGAAAATATACTGCACTTCTGCTGTGATACACTCCCAGTTGTGCAAAGAACACTACACAAAACTTTGCTGCATCATTTCCCTCCAGTGATATTCTTGAGATCAGAACACTTGCAAGTATTATTTATTTTTATGTTATTATATATTATTGTTTTATGTATCATAGATATTCAGGAGATCTGAATATCTGAATATTAAGATCTGAAGATTATGGTTCAAAGCCCACTCAGGCAGAAAGTTTTCTTAGATTCTTATCTCCAATAAACTGCTAAGGAAAAGCCAGACAAAAGTGGCACTGAGGTTCAAGTGGTAGAGCAGTAGCCTTGAGCAAAAACAGTCTCAGGGACAGTGCCCAGGCCCAGAGCTGAAGCCCTAGTACAAACCAAACAACAAAAACGAAATAAAAACACACCTCAAACCTAGCTTTTTACTCATTGTATACAGATGTATGTAATTAAGGAAATTTCTTCCTGTGTTATGTATAGGTAGAAGAAAAAGGATGACACAATTATTCTCTTCATACCATGTCACACCAGTCTCAAAAATTGCTCTTTTTCTAAATTTATAAATTAATAGCATCCATTTGTTAGCACCTCTTTCTAGATTTTTCACATTATCATGCTATACATGAATTATTGGAATTATATATTAACTAAGTTCTAATTATACCTCACTTGAAAGAATATTCTAGGCAAATAAAATGCCAGAATCATTTGTGAATTTCTAAATTAAATCTTCTACTTGAAAACAATTTTGCAGTATCCTATAGAATATGAAATTACAAGCAAAAACTACTTATTTTAAATCTAAATTCTAATTTAGCCAGGTCTACAAAGTCCTACATGAGATGAACTTTGCTATTTCTCTTAAGCTATTTGCTTAAGCTTTTGTATTCCTTCATAATTTCTTTGTAATCCAACAGAATGATGCTTACTTTTTCAAATATTTGGTTGGGAATCATGAGCTATTTTCTATCTAGGAATGTTCTGTAATGAAGACAGCATTTAAAACACAAGTGAGGATTATGTATGAGTTGTATATAGGAAACTTGAATTCTCAAAACATAATGACATAATTAACCCAAACTTCCAACTTTGTATTCCTTTCTTGTTTTTTGGATTGTTTTATTGAGGCAAAATTATACTACCTGTTTGAGGGAAGGTATCGTTATGTAATTCCACTCTCTAATCTCCTGTCTTAATTTGAGTGCTAGAATCCCAGGCTTGTATCACATTGCTCTGCCATATTTTGTTGGTTTATTTAATCTAGAAACAGGCTAGCAATTCTGAATTTCTCCAATGATCTTATCCACTAGACTGACTGCTCAGACTGTTTATGTACAATTTTCAAAGACGTTCTAATATTTGACACAGGATATGAACATTTTCAGATGCACCTGCAGGGGTCTCTGTTTCATTCCTCCATGGATCTGATTCCTTTAATAATGATTACTTGATTTTCTTACTATCTCTGTTCCCTAACTTTGTAATATTCTCAAGCTTTTCTGGGGAAAGTTCAATTGAGGGCTTTCTAATATTAAAAAATTATCACTTGTTCTAGTTTTACTCAGGACATATTTTCTATTATTTTCTAACTTTTCTACACATTCTGAGAGTTGTTTCATATATATGTGTTTGTACATATAAGTGCCTCTGTGTATGTGCATGCTTTTATGTATGTATGCCAAAACCTCAAGCTCTTATTCAGCAGTCTTGCTCATAACTAATATTCCATCACTTGAGCCATTTCTCCAATGCAACTTTTGGCTGGTTAATTATAGGTAGTGTATCAAAGACTGTTCTGCCCAGGCTGGATGCAAACTGAACTTCCCAAACTCCTTTACATTCTTAGGTTTCATCTTTCCAAGAGTATCAGATTTTAAACTAGTTACATTTTTGTGAGTGTAAAGTCTAAGCTGTAGCCCAGATTTTTAACTCAATAATACATATAAAGATAGATGAACACCCATGGTTTCCCTTATTTGTAATATCTAGTATATGTATGAGTCAAGCGGAAAAGTTCAGATAATGTGATGTCAGGAAAATGAACCCTTAGATGTGTATTTTAATGTTTTTTTCTTTCATGCATGTGTTTCTAATGCATTTATAAGATTATCTCTTTGCTATATTTCATGTCAGTATAACTTGTGGAGGAGATGGGGAAAAACCAGTTGTTTAAGGATACAGGAGGACCTGTTGCAACAATGAGAAGTACAAGTTGTCATGTCCAAAATGAGCTTTACAATGTTGGTGCGGGGGCGGGGGGAGGGGGGAAGGAGAAGGATGGGGATTGGGGAGGGAGGGGGGAGGCTGGGAAGTGATATGAAGGGTAAACAAAGGAGGAGGCTGCAGTGCTTGGTAAGAAATGTACGCATTATCCTGCCCATGCAATTGTAACCCCTCTGTACAGTATGTTCACAAATAAAATAAAATAAAATTTAAAAAAAAGATAGATGAACATACACATTACACACCTTGAGTGTACATTGTTAGAAATGGGATCTTAAGAGGGGTGCCAGTGACTCATGCCTATAATCCTGGCTACTCAGGAGGCTGAGATCTGAGGATTGCAGTTCAATCCAGCACAAGTAGGAAAGTTTCTGAAGAACTTATCTCCAATTAACCACCAGAAAACTGGAAGTGGCACTGTGGCTCAAGTGGTAGACTGCTAGCCTTGAGCTGAAGAGTAGAGGGAGAGTGCCCAGGCCCACAAACATCAAAAAAACAATAAAAGGAAAGGAAGAAAAAGAAAAAAAGAAATGTGATCTTATCCACCAATTCATTGCTAGTATAATTCCTGCTCTCTCAACATGGCATTATTTCCAGTTAAGTCCATGCTCTTATATCCGAATTGCTTTGGAACTAGAATTATTCCTCCCTTCTACTTTTCACAAAATTCCATGATTAGCTGTCATGATTTAGAACTAGTAGAAGAAACAGAGTGGCCTCATCCTTCATATTCCACTTAGTAGTAATGCTTTCTCTATATCACACCCATAGATCTACCTACTGGCCTTGGCTTTATTATTTCAAAATTGTCTTATTTGCAGAGTCTTCTATTCTGTATTGAACCATTATACTTAAACATAGAACTTCTTTTTCTCCAACTATTCTTATTGTTTCTCCTACTGTTAACTTATGAATACTTGGGAAATAATGCAAAACACACACAAATAAATGTTTCTGAGACCTTCTTCCCACTCAAAATTTGTCTTAATTTACAGACCACTTAGGAAATTTGAACTTAAAGTACTCCAGGATAATGGTTTTTTCATGTTTTTTATTGTAAAAATGATGTACAGAGGGGTTAGAGTTACATAAGAAAGTTAATGAGTACATAAATTATCAAACATTGTTACCTGCCCTTTTGTTTTTCCCTTGCCATCCCTTTTCTCCCCGCCACCCTAAATCCCTCCTCCACTCCCCAAGTTGTAAAGTTCTTGTGTCTTGTACATCTCATCTTTACGGTGGCTCATACTGTATCCTTGTTTCAGCATTTTGTTATTTTCTTTCTGCTCCTCACATTAGAAAAATGTATATGCAAGATTCAAGTCACCAACATTAAATATAGAAAAAACAGGGGTTATACCATGGAGGAAGAAACTAGAAGAGAAACAACAAAAAAATCACATAGTACATGTTAGATACATTAAAAACAATAGTAAGAAAGAAATAAACAAGTTGTGTCTTATGTTGGGGTCCATTTCACTTAACATCATCTTATATGGCCATGTGTACATGGATAATGTTTTACAAACCATGTAAATTCCATATTTTCTCATTATTAAGTTGTCTCTGAAACATGTGGTACCTCATGTTCAAAGATGTACTTGTGCTATTTCAATGAAGACACAAAATGTTCATTTTACATGGAGCAGCACCATAGATTATTACTGGAAGTAAATGGAAGGAACTGTTACTGGAAGTGGAAACTGATTCCGAGAGAGGAATAGAACATTGTGACATGACAAAGTTCAAGTTAATTTGTGTTCTCATTTTTACTGTAAAAGAAAAGAATCCAAGCCTTGAAGGAAACTCTGTCACTGACTTTATCGAGTGTGTTCTTTTTTTTTGTTTTTTGTTTTTGTTTTTTTTATTGTGAATATACTGTACACGGGGGGGAAGCTGGGAATGGATGTGAAGGGTAAACAAAGGAGTGTGTTCTTTACTAATATAAAACTTGTTTGTAAACTTCTAGTTGAGAGTATAACAAAAGGAAAAAATATGCCATTTGGAGGCCAACATAGAAAAAAAGGACAGAACGTTGCTTTAAAAGTGTTCTACTGCAAAGAAACAAAGTCATAGAGGTTTAAAAGTGTTGTATGCCAAAATATTTCACTCCTGACATGATTCTCTTGTTGAAGGAGACAGATATCCATTGCTTTAATCTGGTTCTGAGTTCTCCATACCAATAAGGATTCCAAAAAGCAGGATCCAGTGAGTATGTTCAGCAAAAGGAGCCTCTTTTCAAACCAGTGTTTTAAGGATGGTCCCAAATAAATATGTGAGTATTTTTTGTTTGTTTGTTTGTTTGTTTTGTTTGTGCTGGTTCTGAGGCTTGAACTGAAAGGCTGGACTCTGTCCCTGTAGAGTTGTCTTTCCTGCCCACCTGCCCCCAAAGCTAGTACTCTATTCTTTGAGCCAAACTCCACTTCTGGCTTTTTTGGTGTTTAATTAGAGATAAGAGATTGACAAACTCTCCTGCCTGGGTTGGCTTTGAGATAGTAATAAATCCAAGTGACATCAACCATATGGACTTCTCTTTTGAACCAAGAAATATTAGATGAAGTTTATTATAAAACTAATATTTGGCAGTTTTTAAAACAAGAGAATATGTCCAGCAAAGAAGCCATAACTTAACTCAGCAAAAGTAGGTGCACTGAATTATTTTGGAATTATTTTCTCTGCTCGGGAATATTACTTAAAACTTACTTAAAACTTAAAACTTACTTAAAACTTAAAGCCATATTTGCACTTTTTCTAAAGCACCATTTCTAGGATTCTGGTGGTAATTGAAGATAAGATTCTCATGGATTTTCCTGACCAGTGTGGCTTTGAACCACAATCCTCCAGTCTCAACCTCTTGAGTAGCTAGGATTACAGGTGTGAGACACCACAGCCGACTCATACGTGCAGTTTGGTGCACGTAATGACACTATGTAGACAAAAAATGGAAATTTGAATCAAATGATATGACAATGCAGCTTTTCAGAAAAATTGAGGTAGCAATAAATATGTCCTCCTTTTCCATGTTCTTACATTAATGACTCATGAGCGTAGGCACTCTTACATTAGCATCCTCTGCTGTCTGTGTATGTGGACTTAGTATCAGAAATTTTTCATAGAGAAATAGAGAAAGTCTGAGATTTTTACAAAGCAAAGGAGATCAGGTATAAAAGAGCAGCATAGAAGGATATACAACTTATCACACAGAGATTAAGAACTAGCCTAAGTGATTAGAATGCTAAAGGCAATGAGGAATAAGCCTAGGTGATATCTACTTCTTCAATAACCAAAATGGTTCCCTAGAACAGTTTATGGTATAACTTTGTTATTATTATCATTTATTCCTTCCATCTGGAGTTATTCCTTCTCTTCTGTCAAAACTATTAATTAACCTCTGTCTTCTTGGTGCCATGACTTGCCAAAAAGGTTTCCAAATCTCACTTATACTACCCTTCTCATTGTGATTAGCAGTGACCACTCAAAATCCTGGAATATTTGAATTTCCGGGATTAATCTTCAACTGATATCTAAATACATTCCTGGTATTAATTGCCATGACCTATTAACAAAACGTTTTATTTTTGCTTAACACAGTATTCTAATATAGATAAAGTACATGAATTAGGACTATTGTTAGGTATCAGTAGGAAGGAGCAATTATATATTCCATGTATGGTTCCTTTATTTTGCATTTACTAGCTAAATGACTCTTTTGCCAGTCCTGGGGATTGAACTCAGGACCAGGGAACTGTTCCTGAACTACTTCTTCTTCTTCTTCTTTTTTTTTGATCAAGGCTAGCATTCTACCACTTGAGGCAAAGTACCAGTTCCACTGTTTCTTTTTCTGTTTATGTGGTACTGAGGAATTGAACCTACGGTTTCATGCTTGCTAAGCAATAACTGTTCCATGAAGCCACATTCCCAAAGTCCTAAATGACTTTCTTTTTTATATTAATAAGTTTTTTTGTGAAAATAGAGTACAGTGGGGTTACAATTACATGAGCAATGTAATGAGTACATTTCTAATCAAGCATTGTTGTCTCCTCCTGGTTTCCCCTTACCATCCTTGCCCACCGATTCGCCCCCCCCCACCAAAGTTGTAAAGTTAGTTTTTCGACATAATGACTTGTTATATTGGGACTTTCTTAAGATGGCATTAATTTTTCATTTGATTAACATGTATTATAATTTAGGGCAGGAGGAAGAAAAGGAAATGGAAAACAATAGTAAGTCCAGTAAGGCTATCACATCACTAAGGAAATAGTGTTAAGACCTGCAGGACTCAGAGCTTTTGCATGTGACATTATTATGTAAAATTTATAACCCATCATCTCCAACATCGATAACATTCTGCTTCCACTTTCCACATCAAAAGCCAAATATCTAAGACTTCTTATTGATTAGGAATGTTACCTAGGAAGGAAGGAGGATGTGGTAGGTGATGGTGGAAAAATATGTCGGTGTGGGGGGGAGGGGGGTATAAATGGGTGGGGGGAGGGGGGAGGATGGGAAGGGAGGTGAAGGGTAAACAAAGGAGGAGGCTGCAATGCTTGGTAAGAAATGTATGCATTATCCTGCCCATGTAATTGTAGCCCCTCTGTACAGTATGTTCTCAAATAAAATAAAATTAAATTAAAAAAAAATATGTATATTGGCTCCCTGTCCACATTTTTGTATTTTTGAAAAGTGCTACTGATGAACTCCCACTTACATCTATTTCACTTGCTGTCTGTACAAGATGCAGATAAATGAAGACATTTGTTCTGGGGGATAGACACATATGTTTACAAAATCCACTTCTGGACAAAAAGATACTAGGTAAGAAAGTATAAATTATTGTCTATAAAATGGTTTCTTTTCTTGGAGAACAAAAGGTAGTATTGAAATGATTACTCCAGCTTTCTTTGAGATTTTATGCTGTCTCAGTATCAAAAGGTTCTCTAATTCCTGTAATAGCCAAGCATAAAAGGCATGATATGAAGACCTCAGTATTTTATTTATTTTTATTTTTTATTGTGAAAATACTTTACAGAGGGGTTACAATTACATGGGCAAGATCAGTATTTTTAGAAACAAAGGTACATA
>NW_027203803.1:0-55022 GCF_024711535.1 Dipodomys merriami
TTTAAGTAGTTGTACAAAGAGGTTTCAATTCAACACATCAGTTTAGAAGTGCAGGGCATCTTTTTAAAAAAAAATTGGTTTTTGGGTTTGAACTCAGAGCCTAGTTGCTGTCCCTGAGCTTCTTTACCCAAGGCTAGCCCTCTGCCACTTTGAGCTACAGCTCCCCTGCTGGTTTTCTTGTAGTTATTTGGAGATAAACTCATGGAATTTCCTGCTCAGGTCAGTTTGGAACCTTTATTCTCAAATCTCAGCCTCCTGAGTAGCTAGGATTATGGGCAAGAGTCACCAGCTATCAGCTGAGCTGTACAATGCAGCTTGATCCACGCCATTCCTTCCATCATTCTTCCCATCTCTCCCAACCCCACCCAAGTTACCTACTTCCATTTTAACAGATGTACATTGAATATGATGATTGCATTCTCCCACCCTTCCTCTCTCCATCCCTCCACACCATACCACGTCATCCACCTACCCCCCCACCTCAATTTCTAGCTTCCTGTTATCCATTTTGTTTGACTATTAGTTTTTCAAAGAATTCTCTCCTGCATATACCACGTTATTTCCGTTAATGATATACCATATACTTTAGTTAATACATTTGTAGTATGTATCTATGTATGTGTGTGTGTGTGTGTGTGTATATATGCACATGACCCAGTGTGTGCTTATATATATTTATAAATGAGGTCTCTCTTCCATCTATGAGAAACAACATGTGATCTTTTGTCTTTCTGGACCTGAGTTACTACTTTTAACATAATTTTTTAGCCTGACACCGCTGGCTTACACCTGTAATCCTAGCTACTTAGGAGGCTGAGAGCTGAGGATCATGGCCCAAAGCCAGCATAGGCAGGAGGGTCCATGAGACTCTTATCCCCAATGAACCACCAGAAAATTGGAAGTGTCACTATGGCTCAAAGGCTAGCCTTGAGCAGAAAAAGCTCAGGGTCAGCATTCAGACCCCAAGTTCAAGCCCCCCATCCAACAGAAACAAAACCAACTATAATTTTCCCCAGGCCCATTCATTTCTAGGCAGCTTCCTTTTCTCCCAGTATAGGCATTTGCAATTGCTGGCTACAGAAAGAGCTATTTAAACTCAAAAAAGTCTGGTACCTCACAGGGCTAAGGGGAGAGGTGAAATGATATAGACAGATCCTTGATGATATTATTAAAATGCAGAATCCTGCTAGCCTTGAAATTCATTTAAATGCTATACTTGCCAGTTCTATGAGCCTATAAATCCCCTTTATTGTTTAAGTCAATTTGAACTGTACTTTTTTCTTATTTCTAGCTCTAATGCACCCCAAATGCTATTGACCATTCCATTAAGGATAGCAATTTGACATGTTCAAAAGTCTTAAAAGTGTGTATTACCCTCCAAGCCAGTACTTCCTCGTCTCAGAATTTATCCTAGGTAAACAGTTGAGTGGCTATGAAGATATTTACATGCTTAAGCCCATACATAATGTTTCTCAGAACAGCTAAATACTGAAAGTGATTTAAATGTAAATATAAAGACACTGCCAAACACTGTCCAGCTCATGGATTATGATAAACGAAATAATTACACATAGTTGACAGTGAAAGCTAGACCTCACTGATTAACTGGTTTTGATAATCTACTCTTATTTTAAAATATAGAACAACAATGATGTAATGAAAAATACCTTTTAAGTATCAAAGTCATTACTTCAGAGCTTCTCATCCCTGTCTATATATTAATTATCTAGGAAAACCATTTAAAATTAGGCTCTCTGGTGATATGCATTTGAGTGGTTCAAGTGTACAGTGAAAAGTAAAAATTATTATTTTTTTAACCTGTAACTGGGCTTGAATTTGCTGCTTATGGCTAGGTGCACTACTGTATGAACCATTTCTCCAGCCTTGCTTTTTGTTGGTTATTTTGGTGATGGATTTTTGCAGACATTTTTGCCCAGTCAGGCCTCAAACTACAATCCTCTAAGTCTTAGTCTCTTGAATAGCTAGGATTTCAGACACAAGCCATTAGTGCCCACCTTACTACTTCTTTAATCCTCAGTTTTGCAGTTTTGACAATTCTTCTAAATATTACTAGTGTCACCTGCCTTGTGTTGATGATCAGATCTCAGATAACTTGTTAGTGGCTTGTGATACAGAAGGGTCTAGACTGTATGCAGAGAAATTTGATTTTAAAAGCCATCATGTTGACAGTAACATTGAATTGTCTTTTAGTGCATGAGGATCAACATGAGAGGAATTCTGGAGCAAAGAAAAAAGACTGAAGCCAGGTACCAGTGGTTCATGCCTGTAATCTTAGCTACTCAGGAGGCTGAGATTTGAAGATTGCAGTTCAAAACAGAAAAGTCAGAAAAGTTCAGAGCAGAAAAGTCCATGAGACTCTGATCTCCAATAAACTACTCAGAAATTGCCAGAAATGGTTCTGTAGCTCAAGAGGTACAGCACTACCTTTCATCAGAAAAGGCTTTATTTATTCAAGGATGTGGGCTGAATGTTGAGCTAGCCAGCAAGAATTAGATTGCCTACAGAAGGAAAGTAAGGTAGTTCAGAACCATGAAAGGTAGGAGGATCAACTAGCTTCTAGGTACAGCTACATTTAGAACTCGTGTTTCTTACTGGTCATCATATGGAAAATTCTAGAAAGTGTCAGACAGAAGGTGGTGTTCTGTCTTTGTGTGAAATCCTGAAGAGCCTCAGAAGGAGATGGAATACTAGTGTGTGTGTGTGTGTGTGTGTGTGTGTGTGTGTGTGTGTGTGTGTGTGTGCGCGCACACGTGCGCATATATGAACAGACCTAGGGTTTGAACTCTGGGTCTGGATGCAGCGTCTGAGCTTTTTTTCTTTTCTTTTCTTTTTCTTTTCTTTTCTTTTTTTTGCTCAAGGCTAGCACTCTACCACTTGAGCCACAGTTCCATTTCTGCCTTTTTTTTCTTGGTAGTTATTTGGAGATGAGAATCTCAGAGGCTTTCCTGCTTGGACTGACTTTGAACCACAATCCTACCACTACTCAGCCTCCTGAGTAGCTTGGGTGACAGTTGTGAGCCGCTGGCAGCTGGCAAAGGATTGTTTTGAATAGTCTAGAACTTTGGTTGGGAGAGGGGAAATGGTGGTAATTATTGGCCGTAAATACTTGGAGAACTAAGATATGAAAATAGAATAGATACTTTTATGTGCAGCAGAGAAGATAAAACCAGAGCCAGTGCAAAACTGGGAACTGATGACTCACACCTATAATCCCAGCTACTCAGGAGGCTGATATCTGAAGAGAGTGGTTTGTAGCCAGCCCAGGTAGGAAAGTCTGTGAGACTCATCTCCAATTAACCAACAAAAAGCTAGAAGTAGTGCTGTGGCTCAAGTGGTTGAGCACCAACATTGAGAAAAAATTAAAAACATCAAAAGCTAAGTGACAGTGTCCAGGCCCTGAGTTCTAGCATAATTCCAGTATGCACGTGCACGTGTGGTGTGTGTGTATGTGTGTGTGTGTGTGTGTGTGTGTGTGTGTGTGTGTGTGTGTTGTGCACGTGCGTGCACGCACACATTCATATAGACACAATTTTTTAAAAAAGATCAATGCACAATTAAAGAAAAAAAGATCAAGAAACAGCTTTTAGCTTAATTTAGGTTGGTCCCAAATAGAACGCATACACTTGTATAGAAGGAGGTTGCCCAGTCCTGGGATTGTTCATGTTATTCTGTTTTATAGGCTAGAATACTTTCTAAATGGATTAACTAATTTGATCTCCCTAGGGGGGAAAATACATTTAGTCCCATTTCGTGGATGAGTGTCCAGACCTCAGGAATCCTACCTTCTCTGCCCAAAACAAAACAGTGGTGTATGGGTCACCGTCCCACACCACACTCCTTTTCCAGGTTTTTCGTTCATCTTGTTGCTACAGAGATGGGGGATAGGTAGATTCCAGTTTCTTTCTGAGTTTTCTCTTTTCTGAGAGTCCAGGGTATAGCATCTATGCTTTTCAC
This sequence comes from Dipodomys merriami, assembly GCF_024711535.1. Classification (NCBI taxonomy): domain Eukaryota; kingdom Metazoa; phylum Chordata; class Mammalia; order Rodentia; family Heteromyidae; genus Dipodomys; species Dipodomys merriami. The sequence continues at coordinate 3,976 of NW_027203803.1, forward strand.
TTCCAGGGTCTACACATGTAGTGCAGTGACTGACAGCCTGCTTCCTGCTGAGTCTTAGCTGGCTAATCTAAGTTTTTGAAGGGCCAATTATACAGTGTGGATACCTGGAAAATTTCAACTTTGTATTTCCTTCCAGTCTACTAGAATATTCTCTTTCTCCTCCTCCTCCTTTTCCTTCTTTTGTACCAATCCTGGGGCTTAAACTTAGGGCCATGGTGCTGTTGTCCAGCTTTTTTGGGGAAAGACCAGTGCTCTACCACTTGAGCTGCACTTCTGACTTTTTTTATTTACTCGTTTATTGGAGATAAGAGTCTCATAGGCTTTCCTATTCAGGCTGGTTTTGAACCTTGATCCTTAGATCTTAGCTCCTGAATAGGTAGGATTATAAGAGTGAGCCACTGGTGCCTGGTTTTAGTATTCTCTTTATACACAGTTGTAGTCTGTCTCTCAAGGTACAACTCAAATCTCATAACCCCCTAGAGCCTTCTTAGGGAATGAAGTTTGGGACTTCTTTGAGCACCTGTAGTATGTATCCTGTGTCCTATTTGTCTCAAGTCATGGAAATTCTGCTCTCCATTCTTCACATATGCCAGCCATAGCTTCTTGCTTGTGCTGTGGAATCCTCTATGGTGTATTTTCTTCTCCTTTTCTGGGGAACTGCACACCAACCACGGCAAAGCTGGAGTTGACCCGAAAATGATAAGCATCTACTTGATGATTTTTGGTTTATCTCCGTGGGGTTTTGATCTTCTTATTAATAACATCTTACAATATGCCCCAAAACATTATAGAATTTCAACTCCAGCACTCAACCATCTAGTGTTTGACTTGTGGCTCTGCTACTTTCTACAAATGTAATCTTTATTTTTTGTCAGTCATGGGGCTTTAACTCAGGCCCTGGGTCATGTCCCTGAGCATTTTTGCTCAAGGGTAGCACTCTACCACTTTGAGTCACAGTTCCACTTCCTGTTTTCTTGAGGTATTCTCAAGGGAGGTTGGCATAAGACAAAGAAGTGTACACCCTGGCTAGTTTCTTAGGACTGGGTCACCAGGACATTTCATTTTCCTTAGAAGATACTGGAGCCTCAGCTGTTTGCTTACTGAGAGGCTAGGATTACAGGCATGAGCCAGTGGCACCTAACAAGGACCCTCACCTAAGTGAGGCCCTATGAAATTAATAAATAAGGGTTCAGTAGCCATCTTGCAGGCCTGTGAAGTAATGTAGGTAGAGGAAAGGCTGCAACTTGAACTTGAATTCAAGGCCTTAGTGCTGTCCTTTTGATGCTCAGTGCTAGCACTCTACCCTTTGAGCCACAGGTCCAATTCTGTCCTTTTGCTGATTAATTGAAGATGAGTGGCTTTAGAGTTTACTGACTAGACTGGCTTCCAACTGTGATCCTCAGATCTCAGCCTCCTGATTAGCTAGGATTACAGGCATTTACTTTGGACAGATGCATACAAGCCTCTTCACAGAATTTTCACAGAATTGTAGAGACATATCTCATCAGTTTCTCCACCACTTTTATACTACCGTGTAGGACTTAGCCAGTCCCATAGGTGTCCTCTTAGTTCAGAAAAGGAGAACCATAGAGTTGACTTCCTTCTCTCTTCCTATTGGTACAGATCCCTTCATCATAACTGGGAGGAAGATGAACAAGTAAACCAGTAAGTGGATGTTGACACAAAAAGAAGTTCTGTTCCTGAAAACTGGGTATCTTTGAGGCTTTTGAACCAAAGTGCAAGTTTGTTTGTCTACCACTTATGAGGGTTGAGGCTTGGCACTTCAGTGAATGCCAAATGACACAGTTGTGAATGTGGTGGCAATTGTGGATTCTCGTGGGTGACAGGGAAAGCAGTGTGCAGAAAATCAGATCCTGTGGGGAAACAACATTCTCACTGGCTATCACAGGGTGAATTTTGGAGAATTGTCTTTCAGAAGCTCCTGGAAGTGTGTTGTGATGATCATTCTGCTCCCAGGAGTCTCCTCCATTTCTCAACATGCAAGTCTGCATATATGATGGACAGCCACAGCATGAGTCCTGGCAGAAAGGGGCTGTGGTAGAAGGCTCAGGATTGGGAGGTCAGGCTCTCACTTTCCTTGTCACCAAACTGCCCACAGCATCATTTGTTTCATCTTCACTGTGTGGATGGACTTGTACAATGATGACTTTTATGAGCGTAAGAACCATGACACCCTGAAAGAACTTACACAGTATGTCAAATTCAACTTGCCCTCTTCGGACTGGTCTTCCCCTTACATATTCTTCTTGACAAGCTGGAGGAGTGTGTGACCAGTGAGTCCAAGAAAAAGAGGAAGAAGTCCTTGTTTAGATGCCTCAGAGCCTGTGAATAGGGATGGAACCTGGGTGTCTAGGGATGGGCCTGCATGGCCAAGAGCCCCTAGTACTACCCGGCATGGCAAAATGTTCTTTTATGGATATTCTCTGCCAGGTAATTTTTCTTTTTGAAAATACATGAACATAGCCACTCATCAGTGTTCAGTCCAAGTTCAAACTATAGAGATCCCCCATTAGATCCTTATGGAAGTTTAGTTGCACCTTAACTTCTAGAGTCCACTCTAAAATCCTGTGCCTATTTCCATTCATAGGTTAGCATTACTGTAGAGCAGCTTCTCCTGAACTCCAGATAAGGAATCTATTAGTGATGTTGGTGTTGGTAACCAATGGAGATCAGGAGCCATCCCTGCACTCCAGAAAGCATGTGAACATAGAGGGGTTTGTTCCATTTGTAGCAAAGCCCAAACAGGTTTTGAGCCCTGTGCACATTCCAGTGGTTCAGAACCCTACATGTGATGCAGGTGTACCTGCATGAACCAGCAAGGAAGAACATGATCCAGAATGACTTCCATTGACGTTTAGAATCCACCTAGATCAGCTCCAAACTAGTCAAATCAGCACTTGTTTTGTTGTGCAGGATAAAGTATTACCCATGGGGCTAATGGAAAATGCCCCCAGTCTATGTTCAGGAGAATCAATAAGCTCCTAGCCAGTGATATCTGGAAAAATCTGAGTTTCTACAAAATCATACAATGAGGTCCTAGAAAAGCTTTGAAGCCTGACTTAAATGTGACAAGCAAAGAAATTTGCCAGTTTGAGGCAATTTAATATCCTGGGTGGTATTTATTGTCATTTTGGGAGTAGAAATCAGATATTTATGACCTACTAAAGTACTGTTCAATTGTGCTATAGGTTCTGAGTCCAGAGATTCAAATTTCTTTTTTTTAATTTATTGTGAAAATACTGTACAGAGGGGTTACAATTACATGGGCAAGATTTCTATAACCTATTAGCTCTCTATCATCTATACCTCCATTTCCAAGGAACACAAAGTTTTACAGGACTTCTACATTTCTTCTTCTGTTTCCACAACTGTTCCATTTATATAATTGTTGGTTTGTAAATCTGGTAGTAGAGCTGCATACTTATAATCAACCACAGCTTTTGGAAAGGCAAATCTGAATGCCATCCCAGGGCAAAAAGTGAACACCTTGTCTGAAAATAAACTGAAAACCAACTGCCTAGGGCAGGGGTCAAGTAATAGAATACCTCCCTAGTCAACTTAAACTTCTGAGCTCTATGCCAGGGCAGCTTATTATTTTTTTCTCTCTCTCAGTGATTCCCAAATTGAGAACACAAAATTCCTTACATCATTGCATTTTTTTTCCACAGTGTTTTTGTCCAGGATCAAAACCATCTGAAGATAATTTCTCCTACATCAGAACAAATAATAAAAGTATTACACACCTCTAGCCTCTAGCTTCTTGGCTTCAGCATACCTGCTCACCTGGCTTAGTCTTCCAACTCTTCTAAAACTGCATCTTTCAAACTATTATTCCAGCCAGGTGCTTGTGGTTCACACCTGCAGTCGTAGATATCAGGATGAGATCTGAAGATTACAATTGAAAGCCAGCCTGGGCAGAAATAATCTGCTCTAACCATCCAAAAAAAAAAAGCTGGAAGTGGAGCTGTGGTTTAAGCACTACAGTGCTTGTCTTGAGCAAAAAAGCTAATGGACGGCACATAGGCATTGAGTACAACTTCTTGGCCAGAAGAAAACACAAAACCCCATTATTCATAAAAATATCCTTTTCTTGTTCAAACTGCTATAATTTTGTTTAAATTTTAATTTCAGGTTTTAGTCTTTTATTTTTGTATTATTTCCTTAGCTCCAGTTCTGTCTCAATTTTCCTAATTCAGTCTGTTTACCCTTGAGTCTGGATAAGCATCGTCTGGACTAAATGCACATTACCAACTTAGGTTATTAATTGTCAGGACTAGTTTAGTAATAGAAAATGGTTTTTGTTGCTGTTGTTGCTCTGGTACTGGTATTAGAACTCAAGTCTTGGATGCTCACAAAATGCTCCCAACTCCGTAATTGCAGAGGTTAGCATATATTGCTTTTCTTATAAAATTCTTCTTAGATTTACAGTATTTTTTTTTACAATTTGGCTATGGCTCCATTTCCTGTTTTTTAACTAATTAAGTGAATATGATGGAGTTATACAGGCTTTTCTGCCCTGGCTGACTGAATCCTAGCATCCTCAGAACTTAGATTACAGGTGAGTCTCCAGCATACATTAAATTGATTTTTTGAAGTTGTCCCACACTATCATTTCTAAAATAGTTACATTGCATGTCATATCTGTAAAATTTAGGAAAATGAATGATTGATGTCAATAAGTCCACCAGAAAAGCGGTATGGACAGACTCCAGATGGACAAAAGTAGGGAACTAACAGTGAAATCAGAGGTAATGGCAGGTACAGGGCAGGGAGAGGATAGAAAGGGGGATTAAAATGGAAACATTCAATACAATACACATTTTAAAGGATATGTATGCCTATGTACATATAGACAGACACATATGTACACAAACCTACCCAATGTAACATATACATATATTTCTTCCCTTTTTCTTCCTTTCCATTTCTTTATTATGCTTCTGAGTAATGACCTAAGGGTCTTTTACATACTAAACACATCTGAGCTTCCCTTCTGTCATTAAAGAATGACAAGCCAAATGTTTTCCTTCCATGTCAGTCTTGAGTAGCTAGGAGTACAGGTGTGAGCCACAAGTACGTACTCTGAACAAATTCTGGTATATCAAATTGTTAATGGAGAAGACTCATACACATGATTTTTTTTTAAAAAAGGAGATTGATGATGAATACTTGCTTGTCTGACAGAAGGCATGGATTGAGACTAGAATAGCTGAATTCTAAATTTGTGATTGTTTTCTGTTTGGGTAGTGCTTGTAAGTGTTGATTCCAATATATTAAGTCTCTAAAGATTTTGGGGGAAAAAAGGCATGGGTTGTGGAGGTTTGGGTTGTTGAGGTTTTTTTCCTTCCCACAAGCTCCCATTCTTCCTTTTTCTATTATTTTGTTTCTATCATCCTAGTTGTATATTTTAATTATTGAGGCTTTGGAACTCACCAATGTGAATTTTGCAAGCCTTATTATAATAATGTATTTCCTGACAACAGTAAAATAGATTTAGATTTAGACAATTATCATTGTCTAAATTAGACATTTAGATAATTTAGACATGTCTAAATTATCATTGTCTAAATGGTTCCGTAATTAATTGGGAAGGAAATCCATAATTAAATTAGTTATATGTAAATACATGTTATATTCTTTACACTATATTATATATAATATATTATGTAAGATTGAATATGATTTTTTCAAACTATGAGAGCATTTAACATTTTTAGTCTCAAGGGTATTTTTTCACAAACCAGTGTAAAGCATTATTGGGGAAAGTGGTGATATAACTTTGATTATAATTATATAAATATATATTTGTGTGTGTGGATATAATACTGTTTATAAATAGATGAATAAATACATGTGTATATACTTTTGTGTATATATGTATGAAGTGAATATAATTAAGTTGACCACATTATGTCCCAAAAAAGGGCTATGAGTTGTATGTACAAGGTTCAGACCTATAATCCTAGTTGTATAGGAAGGTGGGTTCTGAGTTTTAGCCTCTTTTACCATCATGGCATTAGACTTTGAGAGGAAGTCTGGGCCCCTCCAGGATAGCAAAGACACATATGCCGTTGGATCACCCTCCCTGACCCCAGAGAAAAGTCAGTAGAAATAAGGACAAGCTTCTTATCCTATGATAATCTATTCAATTCCTGTACCAAGATGGCCACCTGTAGATGGAAAGTTAGCATTCTCTCCAAAAGGATCTCAAAGAGCCTTCTGAACTATAGTCTCTGACTATACTGAATTAAAGATTATTTTTGTTCCCAAGCTGCAAACACATATAAATATGCCAATGGCTCCAGAGATGGACAAAGTCTTACAAATACTCACATAAAATTATATACTATGTTTCAATAATTCTGTGACAAATCATCAAAGGCATGTCTTGATTTTTTCTTTTCTTTTTCTTTTTTTTTAAAGAAATGGAAACACACTGAGTGCATCAGGGGGTGAGGGATGGTTTGGTTGCTGAACTTTTGAATGTACTCCTGGGCATGGGAGATCCCTGTCTGGGTGACCTTTTGTGGGGGTGGGTGTCCTCATAGCTTCACAAAACAATGGCCATAACTTCTATGACATCACAGATACTTTTGCCATGGCAGCAGATAGGTTTCAGGCACTGATCTGGCCATCAGGTGGACTCAGATACACAGAGAGCACAAAAGATGAGAGGAAATGACTGCTAGACACCAGGCTACAGCTTGATGAGCTGTCCTGACTGGTAGCTAGGATTACTTGAGCTGGAACAGGCTTATTCCCATGCTAAGGCTCCTGAGCACTAAAGACCAGGCACTAGGCAGGGGTTGGAGAAACAGAAGTGAATGTGGCTACCTCCATGCCTATTTCATGCTGAGAAGAAAACCAGAAATCATAATGACAATTTCTATAACTCAGAGGCATGACATTGGTGGTATTGTGGGTACAACTTCACAGTGGGGATAGGAAGAGACATCCCTGAGGAGGGGACATTTGATCTGAAAGCAGGGCCATCATCCATGCAATTTTCTAGGAGCAGATGTTCCAGGTAGCAAGAACAGCAAGCACATTCCCAATGGTGGGAATGGACCTGACTTGTTTAAGAAAAGGAAGAAAGCACTGACATGCTGAAGTTCATGGAACAAGGAAGGACTGGTACAATGAAGAAGAAAGAGATCAGAGATGAAGACAGGAATAAATTAGATATTGTGTGCTACTTGTTACAGGAAGAAAAGTTCTGATTTTACTCTAAATCGGACATGACTCACCGGAACCAATGTTCTCAAATTGTAACCAGACACACCAGACTAACCTAGAGAATACTTTTAAAATGTGATCCTAGCCGGGTACTGGTGGCTCATACCTGGAATCCTAACTACCCCCAAGGCCAATATCTGAGGATGAGGTTTGAAGCAAGCCCAAAGAGGAAATTTGGTAAGACTGGCTTTCAATCAACCACCAAAAATCTGGAAGTGACTCTGTGGTTCAAGAGGTAGAACATTAGCTTAGAACAAAAAAAAAACCTAAGGGACAGTACCCAGGCTCAAAATTTAAATCTTCACAAGACAAAACAACAAACAAAATGTGCCCCATTGTTCATCATTGGGCAATCTAGTTCAATATATTTGGTCTGAGCCTTGGAAATTATATCCTTAGCAAATGCTCTCCTCTGAATTCTGCTTCATAGCCAGTTTTCAGAGCTCCAGCATCACCACTGTCTCCTCCAAGTTAGCACAGCAGCCTACCACTGGAAATTTGAAGAAATCTTTTTAGTAATCATAAGAAATCTGATCATTTGTCCACATACATCAAATCAGTAGTTGCCACATTCCACTATTCTGAATGTATTTAATCCCTTTTTGAGTTAATAAGCCTTAAGGATTAAAATCTATAGAATAGTTACTAAATTAATTCAACAATCATCATTCTTCCAACCAATCTATAAGTTTATAAAAGCAGAGACTGCCGGGCACTTGTGGCTCAGGCCTGTAATCCTAGCTACTTAGGACGCTGAAATCTGAGGCTCATGGTTTAAAACCAGCCTGGGCAGGAAACTCCGTGAAACTTTTATCTCCAATAAACCATCAGAAAACTGGAAGTGGTGCTGTAGCTCAAGTGGTGGAGCACTAGCCTTGATCTGAAGAGCTGAAGTAAAGGGCTTAGGCCCAGAGTTCAAGCGCCACGACTGACCTAAATAAATAAATCAATAAATCAATAAAGCATAGACTATACTGAAGTGTGCATATGATAATTTTTAACTATAATACTCTCATGAAATTGGGTTTTACAGAAACATCTTGATTGCTTTGCCAAAGGAAAGGATAAATGATTTAAATAAGCTACCTAACATCTCAGAAGGAAAATGTTACTGGGTTTAGATCAACTTCATATACCCAGTACTGAGGAAATAAGTTTCAGAAATGGCAGAGGCAAAGTATTATAAAAATCACTTTATCATGAGGTACAACCAGGCTGCCTAGATCAACCTTGCAGGAAAAAAGGGATGAATGAAAAGCAACTAAGGCTTCTAAAATGAGCCAGTTGGTGGTGCTTTATGCTTGTAATCCTCAGAAGCCTGAAAGCAGAGGGTTTGGATTCAAAGCCTTCCCAGGAAGAAAACCTTTTTCTCTGCAACCAGCAGATAGAAAACATCAGCTCTTTGCCCACAGCCCAGCTGGATGCCTTCTTCCCACAGAGCTCCAGACAACCAAGACCCCTCATCTGAAATATTGTCAAATATATTAAAATATTATCTCCTGTTTGGGAGATAATATTTGAAAGATATATCAAAAACATTTCACTGACTTCTAAAGAAAGAGTGAAAGAGGAAATATGTGCTCACTAAAGGGTAAGTTACCTACCAAAATGATATTAATATGGCTAGATGCCCATTTGGAAACTTATCCACTCAGCCATCTTTCCTCACATCTTGTCAGTTAGCCTGAACTGTCAGATTTTTGGATGCAAGGGATGTGTATGAGTATGTAGGTTGTAAAAGTAATAATGAAAAGCTAAACACTGGAGGCTCAAGCCTGTAATCCTAGCTACTCAGAAGGCTGAGATCTTAGGATCCCAGTTCAAAGCCAACCCATGCAAAAAGACCCTTACCTCCAATTAACCAGCAAAAGACAGAAAGCTGAGCTGTGGTTCAAAAGGCAGACTACCAGCCTTGCAACAACAACAAAAGTTAAGGGCCACCATCCAGGCCCTGAATCCAAGCCTCGGTAGTGGCTCTCACACACAAAAAATAACCATGATACCACCACAGGATGTGCATATCTTAGGGAAGGATGCAGATGGATGGGATGATGACTGTATTGTAGCCCAGTCTGTGAAAAAACCTAGGTGAAATCTTTCCTCAATACATCTTCATTTCCCTCTACACATTTAAAATCACACACACACACACACACACACACACACACACACACTTACATGGTTATATTTGTCTATATAATTATGTAAAATACATATCATACACACTTGCTTCAGAATTTTGTCCATCTTTTGGTTTTATAGGTAGTACAATATATCCAGGGTTTGGCTCATACTTGTAATTTCAGCTGCTCATGAAGGTGGGATCTGAAGATCACAGTTTGATGCCAACCCAAGGAAACAAATCCTCAAGATTCTTATTTCAATTAAGTAGCAAAAAGCCAGAAGTGGAAATCTGACTTAAATGACACAGTGATTGCATTGAACAAAATAATCTAAGCAAGATACCAGACCTCCATTCAAGCCTACGTACTGGCCCACTAGCACTCCAAAAGCCAAAATCCCCAAAAGACCAAACCAAAAACATGTCAAAATATTTTATAATTTTTAAAGCAAAATCCAATGAGGCAACGTAGTTTGTTGAAGATTTGGTGGTAAAATGTTGAAAAACCCCAAATTCCACATGTGTTTAAATGATTCAACAGACAAGCAACCAAGTAAAAATTTCCCAATAATGTTCCTTAGTATCCACTGGGACCCTTGACAAAGATTTTTTTCTATGCTTTTCAAAAAATCAGTTATTTTTCAATAGTATAAATCTTTATTATAAGTTATAGAAGTTTTTTAAAGTTCCAAAGTGAATTGAATGTAAAACAAAAAGCACTTAATATTACCAGTTTCTATGACTCTGGTAGAAAACCTGTAATACTGTGGCCTTTATGAAGGAGGAGAGGGAAGACTGGTCATGAAATGTTGGGAAGAAGAGTTTCCAATTGACTGTTTGAAACCCAATCTTCTGCCCCCCACCCCAACAGGCAGAGGCTTGAACTCAGGGATTAGGTGCTGTCTTGAGCTTCTTCTGCTCAAAGCTAGCATTCTACCACCTGAGTCATGGCACCACTTCTAGCCTTTTCTGAGAAGTTTGTTAGAGTTGAGAGACTTACGAACTTTTATGTTTGGGATTGACTTCACATCTCAGTCTCCTGAATGGCTAGGATTATAGTTGTTAGCTTCCCATGCCTGGCTTACATTCCACACTATTGAACACATAAAATTCAATTAGGAGGCTAAGATCTGGAGAATGGTGATTCAAAGCCAGGCCAGGCAGAAAAGTCTGCAACTCCATCTTCAACAAGCAAAGAGCTGGACTTGAGCAGTGTTTCAAGTAAGGTGAGTATGAGACCCTGATTTCAAATACCATTATGGGCAAAAACATAACAAAATAAAGCAATGCCCCAAATTAAAATAATAAAATTGCTCAATACCAAAATAATGGTCATTAAATAATGGTTTGAAAAGTAGAAAACAAATACACCCCTCCATAAATCCACATATAAAAATCTTCCAGCCAGATACCGGTGGCTCAAGCCTGCAATCCTAGCTACTCAAGAGGTTGAGATTTGAGGATCATGGTTCAAAGCCAGCCCAGGCAGGAAAGTCCCTGAGACTCTTATCTCAATAAACTACTCAGAAAACCAGAAGTGGCACTGTGGCTCAAGTAGTAGAGTGCTAGCCTTGAGCTGAAGAATGAGGGACGGTGCTTAGGCCCAGAATTAAAGTCCCATGACTGACAAAACAAAAAACAAAATCCAAAAAACAAAAAACAATAAACAAAAAAGAAACTTCCACAAAATATTTGAAATGGGTGAATTTTCAATAAGGAAACAACATTTTTCTTTCTGTTTTTTTCTTGCAACAGCAAAAGAGATGGTTTATTGTACATGTGTCACACTTGGCCACAACTATGAACAGAACTAGTCCAGAATGTCACAGGTCTGGGGCACAGGACCATCAGGGGATGCTTGGTTATGAGCAAGGTGTGTCTTTCAGAGATGATCTTGGCAATGAAAGTTCTGGATCCACTGGGAAATCACAGCGGCATGCAGTCCAACATCTCAGCGTCCCAGCCTATGGCATTCCTTATTCCTCCTGCTCCTCTGGCCTTGATGGGTGCACAAACTGGTTTACTTAGACCTCTGCCTCCTCTTTCTTCTTTTGCCCTTCAGCCTGCGCATTCGCTTCCTCTACTTGGCTCTCATGGTGCTGTTTTTTCTAGGAAGATGGTGCTAAGGCAAAGAGCAGGAAACAACATTTTTCTACCTAAAGATGTCTGTGGGGTTAACAGTGGAAGAAATAGATTTATTCCCAGATATTTAGACCAACATGCCAATTCTGACATATCTATGATGATAGAGACTAGCTTTAGAATGATAAAAATAAACCAAAGGACTACATCCCAAAGTATTGGACAAGGCTAACAAAGCAGAGTAGGGCATCAGGGTATAGGGTAAGAGCTATGTAGAAAAACTAGTTGTTCCTACAATGAAAAGTATTACCAGGCCTAGCAATTCAAGTTCGCCATACCAAGTAGATTTTGAAAAATAGTCTGTTACTTATTATATTAAAGAAAAAATTAAACTTGTAGGCTCTTCAACTTTATATCAAACAACCTAAACTTTGCTCAGGGGACATGGTACTTAATATTTGGATCATCAAGTGCCAATTCCAAATTTAATTATACAAATAATAACTCTACTAATAGAGAATGTTAATGGTTTCTTACAGATGGAGCTGAAGGTAAAACTGCTAAGACTTTTCCCACGGAAGAGACTATTCTTATTACACCTCTTCCCATGGTCTTCCAACTGCCTCAGTGCATTCATTTTTTTTTTAACAAAACTCGAATATTTCCACTTTATTCACCCAGATGTCCTTTTAACACTTCAAAGGCTGTTTTTGAGAAATAATAAAATTTTCAAAAGCACAAAAAATGCCACCCAAGTTAAGAAGTTTTGAGATCAAGCAGATGAAAGGGAAAATTTGAGTAAGGAGCGAGTTTAGTGTCCTAGCCATGACAAAATCCTAAGAGTTAGTGAGTGAACACATGACTCTGCACATATCCACAGAGTTGAGGTCACATGATGATTCTGGCTCCTGGTCCTCCTCTTTGCTTTCCTGGTCTGACACACCATTCTCTGGGATGCTGAGCTCTTCTTTAGGCTTTCTTCATTCCCCTCCAGTAACTCCTGCTTTATAGGCTTGCGCAAGATAGGCTTTTTCTTCATTTTGACATTTGGTTTAGGTTGAGAAAGCTATTTTTTCTCCAATTCAATGCTGTTTGCCTATAAAAATCACAATAAGAAAAACCCAACTAAGACAAGCATCCTTGGTTAAAGGCATTCTAGGTTGTAATCTCTGAACTTTTAGGGCCTACTTTACTCTTGGCTTTGACTGTCTTTTGTCTTCCTTCTCAATCAAACTCTCCCCATCCCCACTCCTAGGGCTTGAACTCAGGGCTTAGAATCTGTTCTTGTTTGCTTTTTTTCCCCCTCAAGGTTAGTGATTTTCCACTTGAGCTGCAGTTCCACTTCCATCTTTTTGGTGATTAATTGGAGATAACTAAACCATGATGCTCAGATCTCAGCCTTCTGAGTAGCTAGGATTACTCAATGAATTTTCAGGAAGAGGCATCATGATGTTATGGGATTTCATGAAGTCATAAATATGATGATACCCAAAACCTTGAACAAGGACATTCTCAACTTCACCCCAGCATAACCATTGAAGTGAGGGATTTTAAACACTAATACATTAATACTGCTCATACTCCCCTCAGACTTCAGGATCACACATCACATTTGACTATCAAGCCTCACTGGTTACCTGGAACTCGCAACAACAGTTTCTGCTTTCCTTTTACTTGGAGACCTGAAACTTGAAGATTAGGATTTACTTTGTTCAATTTTGAGTCTCCTCGGTATTTTTCTTCAATTTTTGTTAATCAGTTTTTAACTTGAAGTGATACTCTGCTAAGATCAAGGCAACCTAAGACATAGCATATCATTTTTAATTGTCTCTTTGCTTAGTTTACTTTAATCAAGGGATTAAGAAATCTATTATAAGGTTTTTGGTGGGGGTAGCATTGTGAGGGGAAGGGCAAATGGACAAATGTGGTGGAAGTACTTTATGTGCTCCTACAAAAGTAAACAATGAAGGTGGGGGAAAGTGGCTCACAACTTTAATCCCATCTATTCAGAAGGTTGTAAGCAGGAAAAATCAGTGAGTCTTATCTCCAAAAAACTACCAAAAGAAAGGAAATGGGTTGTAGCTCATGTGGTAGCATGCTAAGATTAAGCAAAAGGAGCATAGATATGGTACTCAGGCCCCGAGTTCAAGACCTAGAATAAGCACAAAACAAACTAACAAAACCTGCTGAAATTGCTTTAAGAAGGGTCTATGAGAGAAAAATGGTTAGGGTAGATTTGATTTGGGAACATTTGGTATCTGTCACAGTATATGCGAATAGATCCACTATAGGTTGCTCTGGAAATATTATTCCTTGTTCCATTATGAGCTATTTGGATTCACTATTTCAGTGTGAAGTGATATTTCTTGAGAGAAAATTGTCAGTTTGGAGCCCAGCACTGCTGGATCATGCCTATAGCCTTAGCTGCTCAGGAGGTGGAGATCTGAAGACCAATGTTTGAAGCCAGCCCATGAAAGAAAGTCCATGAGACTCATCTCCAAAAAACTACTAAAACACTCCTGGAAGTGGTGCTGTGACTCAAGTGGCACAGCACTAGTCCTGAGCAAAATTAGCTCAAAGACAGCACCCAAGCCCTCAGTTCTAACCCCAGGATCAGCATATACACAGAAAAAGTTTAGTATCACTTCTGAACGAGGTTTTGTACCATTTTTCCATGAGTTCATTTTCAGACAGCACTATGTCCTGTGGGAGGCTTCTGTGTTCTGGCTTACATGGCATTTCTATTAGATGATATGTAATAGGCATCTACACAAAATTCCCTCACTCAAATTATATTCTTCAGTTAACAATCTATTATGGGAAAGAATTGAATTTCCCCATTTGTTTAAGTACTCAATGAATTTAACAGTATAAATTTGTAGATTGCTATTTAAGTTATATTCCATTTCTATTAGTTTACGCTCTTAAAGTTCTTATTCTTAGTTTATGTAAGTATGTATGTATGTATGTATTTTGTTGGCCATGGGGTCTGAACAAAGGGCCTGGGAGCTGTCCCTCAGCTTTTCAGCTCAAGGCTAGTGCTCTACCACTTGAGCCACAGTACCACTTTCTGCTTTTCTGCTTATGTGGTTCTGAGGAATTGAACCCAGGGCCTCATGCATGTGAGGCAAGCACTCTACCATTCAGACACCTTCCCAGCCCCTCTTTGTTTAGTTTTAAAGTGCCTTTAATGACCTTTCTTAATATAAGATGATATAATTCTATATCTAGTTTTTTTAATAGGTTGATGATTTCCCATAGATTCACCGCCATCAAAAGATACAAAGTATTTCCCTCACCCTTAAAAGAACAGCCAACTTCTGTTTCCTCAGAAGTTGCACAGAGGTTCTTCCTGCAGAGTATCTCATACTTATATCTAACACCATGTGACAGAACAGACAATAACAATGTCTTGTTATTCTGTTATCCTCAGAAAATAAAATGCTATTCAAAAAGACTTTGGACCTTTGTTTCCTCATGTTATTTATAATTTAAGGGAGCTCAATGCCAGACATTACTATTTTCTGTAGTTGTATGTTACAAGATCTACATTCATTCCCATGGAATATTTTATTTTTGTTGGGTGTGGTGGTCCTTGTCCTAGGGCTTCAACTCAGGACCTGGTAATGTCACTTCAGTTTTTTGCTCAAGGCTGGGACTCTTCCACTTGAGCTACCTCACTGCTTCTGGCTTTTTAGTGTTAACTGGAAATAAGACTGGGTAGGTGATGGAGTGGGTATGACTGTGATACATTGTATCCATGTATGGGAACTTCACAACCTCCTTCTTGTACAACCAATACTTGCTAATAAAAAGAAAGATAATTAGAGGTCTAATTGTTCACAGTAAGTTTCTTGTAATTTCCCTTGTAATTTCCCTTCTTATGTCTTTCTCATTTTTTTCATGCTAGCAGGTGCTCAGTGCTGACCCTTAGCTCTTTTTCTTATGGCTAGTACTTCAGCCACAGCTCTAGTTCGTTTTTGCTAGTTAATTGGAAGAAAGAAACTATCTGATATTTGTGCCTAGGTTGTCTCTGAACCTCAGTACTCAGATCACAGCATCCTGAGTAGCTAGGATTACAGGTGAGAGCTACTCAGATCCTTGTTGTCTCCTAAATTATCCCATGTCCATTTCACAATGGCAGTCCATTTCCATGGTTCCCAGCTTTGCAGCAAGAGCTTAATTATAATCCAACACCAAGTCTAACCTCACCACAGATGCTATTTTTTGTGTCATACTCTGACTATAGACACCCTTCTCCTGGCTGATGCATTGCAACAACCTAGATGGCTCTCATACTAGGCCACAAGGATAGGAAGCCAGGAAACACTAGCTTAGAAGCTGTAAAATCAGAGGAGCAAAAAGATATCGTAGTGCATTCTGCTGTGATCTTATTCTGATTTAAACAGCCTTGTCATCTATTACCAGGAGTAGCTTTGACATCACATTCTGAGTAGTGACTGGGTGTAAGCTGGTGTGTCCGAGCTGACTATAGTATTGTCCTGAGCCTGTGCAGACTGAAGAGACAAGCCAGTGCCAGTAGCACACACATTGGAATAACAAAGCAACCTATAGTTAGGCATTGCCACTCTTTGTTCTAGAGTAATGAATGAATGACTCTCTAATTTCTTGACAAGAAATTCCTGCAGACCCATATGCAGCTGCCTCATCAGAGCAAGTAAAGAGCCTGGTGCTGCCTGGAGGAAACACTGTGTGAAGCTGCCAGAAAGCATCTGTTTACTGGACTCATGGGGCTCCTCTGTCCTCTAGAATTAATGACAAATGAGGAGCAAACACCTCCCCCTCTAGGCAGACATACACTGGAAGAGCATTGCCACAGCACAACAGGGGACTCCCAAGACATACACTTGATCTGTGCTGTCAGAACTGAGAGTTTTATTTTGGGGGGGAGGGTCCGGTTGTGGGGTGTGAACTCTGGGCCTGTGCCCTGTCCCTCAGCTCTTCAGCTCAAGGATAGTGCTCTACCACTTGAGCCAAAGCGCCACTTCCGGCTTTCCATTTTGCTTATGTGGTGCTGAAGAATCGAACCCCCGGGACTCAGGCACGCAAGGCAAGAGCTCTACCACTGAGCCAACTTCCCAGCCCCAGAGCTGAGTTTTTAATGACACTTCATCCCACAGTGCTCCCTAAACCTTCAACCCAACCCTGCTCCTTTCATGTCCCTGACAATGTTTATAGGCATCCCACATCCAGACTGAAGATGTTCCTTCATGTTTGGAGTAAGTCTGATCAGACTTTATATGGATCCACTGCTCAGTCAGGACTCTCGATCCCTCCCATCCCCATTTTGATACTGTGTGTCTCTTGACCTATTCCTGTCTTCTCTTTTCAAGATTCAGTCAGGGCCGGGTACAGGTGGCTCACACCTGTAATCCTAGCAATTTAGAAGTCTGAGATCTGAGGATCGTGGTTCAAAGCCAGCCCAGGGAGGAAAGTCCATGAGACTCCTATCTCCAATAAACCACCAGAAAACCAGAAGTGGCTCTGTGGCTCAAGTCGTAGAGTGCTAGCCTTGAGTTGAAAAGCTCAGGGACATCACCCAAGCCAAGCCCAGAGATCAAGGCCTATGACTCAAAATAAATAAATAAATACATAAATAAATAAATAAATAAAAGAAAGCAAAAACATACAAAGCTCAGAATGGCAAGCAGCTGAAAACAGGATGGAATAAACCAACATTATCTATGACAGTTTTCAGATTATGCAGAGAAATGCCTGCATTGTTGAAGCCCAAGCCCATCTGATTGCTGAGTTTTAGCTGGCTGGCATGCCCATGATGCCAGGTAATGGTATTCACAAATTTTGTTATATTATTGGATGAGACCAATAGGCTTCAAGTTGGGAAGCTGAAAATTTTCTATTGATCTAGAAGGAGAAATATATCAGGACAAGAAATGGGATTAACACAATGCCAAAAGCAAAAGGCCATCCAATCCAAGGAAGACAGAATAACTCTGTCTCTGAAAAGATGATTCTCTCAAAGGAATCCTGAGCTGAGTATGGTGGTCTATGTTTGCAATCTCTGAATTTAGGAGGCTGAGTCAGAAGTTAGGTTGAGACTAGCCTAAGTTCCATGCCAAGAGAAGAACACAAAACCAAACCTCATCTTACAAAATAAAAGAAGGACTGGGAATGTGGCTTAGTAATAGAGTGCTGGCCTAGCACATACATGAAGTCCTGGGTTTGGTTCCTCAGTACCACATAAAGAGAAAGGCTGGAAGTGGCACTGAGGCTTGAGTGGCAGAGTGCTAGTCTTGAGCAAAAGAAACTCAAAATGAATGGTGTTAGGAAAAATGTAAAATTAATGAAATAACATCTCTCTCCCTCCCCTATATCCCTTCCTGCTTTCCTCCCTCCCTCCTTTTCTCAGTACTAGGGTTTATACAAAGGATTTCATGCTTAGGCAGGTGTTTAACTCTTAATCCACACCACGGCCTTTTTGTACTTTAGTTTTTAAGTTAGGGCATCCTGTTTTCTTCCCATCCCAGGACCAGCCTCCCATCTAGCTGAGATTATTGGAATCAGCCCAGCTTGATGATTGTGATCAGATCTCACTTTTTGCCTGGGTTGATCTTGGATTGCAGTCCTCTCAATCTATGCCTCCCAAGTAGATGGTACTACAGGAGTGACCTATTATGCTTAGCCTTTAAAATGATCACTTAGAGCTGGGCACAAGTGGCTCCTGCCTGTAATCCTAGCCACTCAGGAAGCTGAGATCTGAGGATCGAGATTCAAATCCAACCAGTGCAGGAAAGACCATGAGACTCTTATCTCCAATAAACCACCAGAAAACCTAAGTGGTCCTGTGGCTCAAGTGGTAGAGTGCTAGCCTTTAGCTGAAGAGCTAAGGGACAGCAGTACCCCGGCCAAGAGTTCAAGTCCCAAGACAGACAAAAAAAATCACTTAGGAAGATAAAAGAAAAACTCCTGAATTCTCACATTTATTTAAATAGCGGCTGCCAGTCATATTTCATAAAGCACTTTTGGGGCCCATGAAGTCTTTTATTTTTAAAATACAATAAAATAGTACTAGAGCAGTTGGGATATTGTTCTGCCAGTAACACAACTGTAAGAGCCTCGGAGGGAGCAAGCAAGCCGGCTACAGGCCAGCTCCACCGCCGCTTCTTCTGAGCAGCAAGCAGCCATGACTGGGGCACAAGCTCCTCAGGCCAGACCCTGCAGGCAGGGCAGCCCCTCCAAATCCCTCCAGTGGCTGACCTCAGGCCTCAAAGGCTCCAGCGCCGAGCTTCCTGGGCTCATCCCTAGGCTGGAGGTGCAGTGTGAAACAGCAAAGGAGCCAGCGAGACTCCTCCAGTGTCAGGGCAACCAGGCAGGAGTGGAGCCAAATGGCCAAACTTGCAGCAGCGACTGCAGCAGTTGTTGCTGCCTCGTGCAGCATGGGCCAGGGCTCCTGCAGCTGCTCAGGCACAGCCAGAGGCGGAGAAAAACTCCAGGACTGACACAGCCCCCTTCCACCCAATCTGCCTAAGGTCTGGGAGCTGGATCTGGAGCAGAAGGAGAGGGGTTCATATGGGTGTTGGAGGCATAGGCCTGCAAAACCCCATCTGAGCACCTGTGTGCCCTGAGGGTGCATACAGACATGCATCCCTTCCTTCCAATTTATTTATTTTTGTTGGTTGTGGGGCTTGAACTCTGGGCCTGGACGCTGTCCCTCAGCTCTTCAGCTGAAAGCAAGTGCCCTACCACCTGAGCCACAGGACCACTACCAATTCTTCTCGGGGAGGAAGGGACACCCTTTCCTCCATGCTGGGCAAAGGTTCTGCCCCGGTGCAAGACTCAGGTAACGGTTTGCTCAAAGTAGCATTCGTGCTTCATCTACTTAACCACGTAGAACAATGCCTGGAGACCCCCCCCCCATGTGTAAATCACCTGTGCTTTACCTACTTTTACAACCTTGTTTAGTGGAACTGCTCCACATTTGTTGACAAGGATTAGCTTTTTCTGTTTAAACTCTCATTGTCTGTGCTCCCATAAAACTGTTTAACTCTCTGCCCCTGACTGAAGATTTACTTCTCCTGCTTGTGTGCTGTATATAAGCATGTGATGTTTCAATAAATTTTGTCTATACCCACATGGTGTAGTCCCTTCTTGCCTATACCACACATCGTGTTCCCAGATCCCGCTGTGGAAACAGCAACAGATGGGGTTATGCCGGTTGATGCCTCTGACATCTCCCCCCTTTTTTGTTTTTTAAGTACAACTGTAAGCAAGAGATCTTTTGCAGAAGGGATTTGCAGAAACTATTTTGGAATGTAGACAGCAATATCTTGACAAGACATAATGCAATCAATCCTGTAGAAACACTATGGGTAAAACTGTGCCACCAGGTTCGAGGGTCCAATTGGTTTAGCACAGATGCAATTCCCTCAGCCAGACCTTCATATCCCACCCCAGGGAGTTGTGCCAAGAAAGTCTCAATGACTTCCTGCTGTAACTAGTGGATGTCCCAAGTCAAATTTTCTTGCAAGACCGGCAGGTGGTAGTGAAGTCCCTGCCAAGTAATGTTAGAAGTGTTGAATCAAGTAGGAGTGATGCACAGTTTATTGAGCTCTAATCACACTTGAAGGTTAGCTGTTTCTGCAGATCAATTATCTGGTCTCCCATCCACTGCACCGTGTGTTGCAGGGTGTTCAGACGGGAATCAATGTCCTGTTTAATATTGTGCTGATGAGTCCATAGCTGGTGACAGTCCAGCCACTTCTCTACAAAGTCCTTGGTTTGGATGGAGGAATGCAGGGCCACTCCGGCAGTCGCAGCAGTCATGGTGATAGCAGTCATTTCAAGGATCACAGCTACACTCAGACCCAGGAATCTCCTAGTTCTCTTCAGCAGTTGCTGGAAGACTCCTGTCAACAAACCAACAGTGGGGCTCTCCTGCCAAGGTCGGGTGAGGTTAACAGGCACCCAGACCCCTAAGCGAGATCTTAATATCAGGAGAGACTGAGAAGGCATATTAAAAGAAATAGTATGATTTAAGCATGTAAAGAGTCCAGGCTGCGTGGGTTCTCATTGATTGACACTGTCCCTGTGGGCTAGGACATAGGAAAGTTTAATACAACCCTGTAGAGTAGAAGAATGGTTCCTGAAAAATGTATAATTTGCCTCATGGGCCCTAGTAAAGTGACCAATCCAATTCTGAGTTGTATAAAATTGGGTGGCAAGTTTTATACATGCCACTGCTCAGGCCCTAAGTGTCCCCTGAAATTTATATGTGGCCTACGAGGCACAAGGCCTCCATCATGTCAGGTGAGCAAGCCAATGGGTTCTACATGATTTATAACTCCATTGTATAGACGTCACCATCAGAAGAATTATTAGTATACCAATCACCAACATGCTTTTCAGAATAATTGGCAATGAAACATCCATGAGGACCTCAATCTATAAATGAGATGTTATCATTATGCTGTATAATCTTTCCTCTAGGGTTTTGACACTGAGACCACTGAATAGAAACATAAACAAAATTCAATAATTAATGTCCTGGCATACTAGGTTAGGTGGTCGCCCAGTCTTATTTGTATAAGAATGATCCTTACCAATAAAATTTAAGGAAATTGTGCTGAATAGCCCCATATGATTGTTGATTTTATCATCAGGCAAGATGTATGCCCATACCTGTCTTCTGGTTGGTAAGCAAGGTGATGTCCCTAAACACAGTGGTAAAGACTCAAATCCTAAGGAAATAATATAAGGTATGCCTTCCTCACCTGGATGAGTAGGGTCTGCATGATCCCATGGTGGAGGAAAATACATGCTGTCATTTGTATACGCCACCGGACCTTGGTCTAGCTAATCCACTAATTTTAACAATGGTCGGTGAGTGACATAGGCCCAATATGCATGTTCACTACTCACTGCAGAAGTATTCACAAGCAGTGCAATCATGGCCAAAACAGATATTCAGGTATTCTAGGGGTTTTTGTACTGACCAGGGTGGCTTCGGTCTTGTGTCAACACCTTATTCTGACCCCATGTTGCTGGGGTCAAGCTGGTTTTCTTAAGATAAGGATGATGGCTTCCTCCGGACTTCAACCTTAGGTCTGCAAAGCTGCGTACTAGATGTTCTTCCTCAGGGTTGTGTTGTGTTGTTTTTGCTTCTCTGGAGGTCGGATGAGTCAAAAAGGGACCCAGATGTTGCCAGTGGATCCATCTGGAATGATAGAAACGCTGTTTTCCCTTATGGGGCATTAGTCTTAGTCTTCATTGATTAAATTTTTTAAACCATATGGGAATAGATAGTGAGGTGGTGCTAGAGGGATAAAATGCTTTTCAGCTTTAGTGAAAGGATCACTTTGAGTGCAATTTTAAAAATTTAGAGTAAATAAGGTTAAGGCAAAAGTTTCCCTTGGGGATTCCCCTTTTTTGTTTCTTTAATAATTGAAGCTTAAATGTTTTATGGGTGTGTAAACAGTTGGCATTAGTCTACACAGGTTCATTAAAGAAGTTTTACCTAGGGACTAACTTTAGTAAACTCTCCTAATATTTTTCTGATTGTACACTGGCTTTTAGAATATGGTGTGGGGTAGTTTGTCAAGGTGACAACTTTTTACTAATTACATTTTATTCCAAACTAGAGTTTAGGCATAATTTTTTAACTTTTCATAACTGTATGGACCTTTTGGGGGGCGGCTATAGCAGCATAGCCTGTTTAGTACTTTGGTTTGTAAAAGATTTAAATAGTCTAGGATGTTTAAAGGTAAGATCCATAAGAAGTTCCACTTGTAGGTGTTCAGTGGCAGTTTTGTAATTGACAAACAAGTTATAAAAGCAGATCGAACAGTTAGTGATTACAAATTGCATCAAGGCAAATAGGGTGGTTGAGTCCACACAACTGCCTGTAGACATCCTGGTATCCAGGCTGGAGATGGGGGCATTGCACCCAGCTTCAAGGCCTGGAGGTGGGACAAGTCTTACCTTGAAATCCTAGGAAAACATTACCTCCCCAAATGGGCGAAAGCATTGTTTAGCTCCTCAAATAGCCTAGGTGGGACAGGCAGGCCATCCTTTGGAATACAGATGTTTAGTGTAGCTCCTGGTGCTTAACTCTCTACTTAAGCCCTTATCTTTGAAAATTTAACATTTGGTCTAAATCCTGATATAAATGATCTTTTTAGTAATTATCAGACCACAATTTTGTTTTATTTTGGTGTTTATACCAATGTTTCTCTGCTTACCTGGGACTTATTTGTCTCAGTTAAATTTGAATTTTCTCCTTCCTTGTTCTGATTAATACCCTATCTGTTTACTTTTGATCTGGTCCTAACAATTTCATATTTTATTCTTAAACAAATTTATTTGGTTAGTGTCAGCCCAGAATTTACTGCCAATTAGGGTTTTAAGCACATACAGAGCAGTTTGGATTTAAGCTATTCCCCACAATTCACAACCTCAGCCTTTTACAGCCAACTATTACAAATGGTTGACAAGTTCTTGCCCAGTTATGCATGCTTATAAAGTAGCTTGCCATGACCTCCAGCTCTGATCAATTTTAGAAGAGCCAAACATTATTGCCAAAGTCCCAGGAGTGCCTCTTTATGTTAGGGTAAACGCAACCTTGACATTTCCCTTGGTCACTGGACTTGAACTTAGTGCCTGAGTGCTGTTTTTCAGCTCTCCAGTGCAAGGATTGCACTTTGCCACTTCGGATTCCAAAGCAACTCTGCCCGCTTTTTTGGCACTCTGCTGGCTAGTTAGAGATGATAATTTTTCTCTGCCTGGACTGGCTTTGAACTGCAGTTTGTAGATCGCTCACCTTTGGTCCTCAGCTCCACCCTCATCTGGGCCCCCTCCCATTTCTGGAGTTCCCTCCATACAACTGGTCTCTCCCTCTCTCCACCCAGACCCACCTGAACTCCCATCTACCTCACTTCCTTTTCTCTCAGATACTTCTGCTACCAGGATGATGATGGAGGTCATGTGCTCCCTCTTGGGGGAAATATGGCTCCTCTAATAAACCTTGTAATAATCTTTCTCCTTTGCTTGCCTGCCTCTGCATGGTCCCATAGGATGGATGTGTCTGATCCTCTTTCACTGGTGGCTCCATACTGGGATAGGTTCCCCAGTGCATTTGCTCCCCCTGCACTTCAGAAGGGAGTTCAAACAGCTGCCCTGGGACCTATTCTGAGATCCTTCACTCCAGTCACCAGAGGACCATCAAGGTAACTTTCTCCTGACTGAGTGCTCTACCAGCCCATCCAGCCCCACTAATTAATTCCCACTCCAGGGTAAGTGACAAGTTTGTCTGAGGTCGGGGTTTCTGATTCCAATATCAGTGGTAAGGCCACCTGAGCCTTTCTGGGCTAACTGAGCCCCACCCTCACCATCTGACCAAAAACTTGGCCAAGTGCTGGAATTAGCCACTAGGGGCCTACCATGGCCCAAGGACCCACCTTGGACCAACATAAGGACAGTCTCCACTGGTGGGGCCACCACCTATTTAGGAGCCAACCTGCACTGCAGAGGACACTCTACTCTAGGCACATGGCTTCAGGTCACTTACCATGGGAAGGACACTAAATTTCTTTACATTAAGGCCACCTGGCCTTGGAGAGCTGTTGAGTCCCCATCAGTTAAATTTGGCCCCACATTTAAAACTCCACTTCTGAGAATGCTTGGGCAAGTAGCTCTCTCTCTCTCTCTCCCCCTCCCCTTAAACTCTGCCTCTTGCCAAAATTACCTGCTTGTAACCTCTTTCACAAGTATTTCATATGCTAAACGCTTTGGTTAAGCCCTGGAAGAATGTAACCAGTAATTGCTTGTTTCTACTCATTAGATAGAAAATGGGTGAGTTTAAGTCTAAACTCCCTGAAATAAAGGCCAACAAGTTTGGATATTACCAAAAGTGTATTAATCTTCTCTCTAGCATTGAGCAAGTGGTGGATGTGCCAAATTGGCATCTTGGTACTTCAGCTTAGTACTACCCCTTCCTCCTCCCCTGTCCTGTGGTGCCATTATGCTAGGCCAAGTGTATGTTCCTATTGCCTCCTGTTCACTAGGTTTCTTGTTGGCAAAGTTTTGTATTTTAAACTGACCACATGGTTCCATCATAATTAGAAAATTAGTTCCACTAAAATTTCAAAACTTTAAAAGTCTATTTTAAAATCTAAGCACGCTCTATAATCTGTGCACAAACATGTCTGTCTGTGTCTTATTTGACTATATGTAAGTGATTATGGTTTCAACGTTACTCTGCCTACTAAAAATCTTTGTCAATGGAAGCTGTGAAGTAATCTAAATTGCTTTAAAACTTTGTGACCTGACTAAGCCAAAGAAAAAACAGGCAGTTTTAAAAGACCTTGGAAAAGGACTTAAAAAAGACAATGTCCTTTACAAAGTAAATGAAATTGGTAACTAAGTTTGCTGTGAATTATGTCATTCCTATGTCCATCTATGCTAAGAGTTAACTATTGTACACTGACCATGGCGAGTAAACTAAAGCTAAGTGTTTCATTCTCTGTTTTCTCCCCTGTGTGCCGATAAACTTCAATTAAGATCAAGGGACCAGAGTGACTATGCCCAGTCACAGCTGCCTAAACCAGTGGCACCAGCCTGCAAAAGCCAGTGTAAACCAGGTCTCTAACCAGTATATGTAGAAATATTGCAGGTTACCAACAGGAGGTGCAACAGTCCATACATGCTGGGAGATGCCACAGTCTCTCTCAGACTCTGGCCTTGCTTCATCTCACATGACCAAAAGCCTGTTAATTAAGGGTAAAACACAAGACACATTAGATATTTGGTTCTGTAAATGTTCATCGCCAGAAGTTAGACCATACGGGGTGTATGAGCAAAGGATAGAAATTGATTTCTATACTATTTTACAATTGGAGGTAAATTCCTAAAGGTAACAAAGACTGCAGAAAAAAAATATGGCCACTCTTTATATTCACTGCCCACAGGACAGCCTACAGGCAAAGAATATACAGCCCAGTGTTTCAATGATGCATTTAAATGCAAATTAAAATAACTTTACAAAAAGGATTTAAAATGACATCCCCCTTGTAAAAATTTGAGAAGTTGTAGGGAGTGGCTGGCCTCCCAGACAAGTTTAAAAGATAAATTTTTCCTAAAGGTTTATTTCAAAGTAAAAGTATTCTAGTTTGCCCTTAAAGTTTTTTGTAACAGTTGCCAGAAGGCCCACAGTAAAAGATAGGGCAAGTTTGTCAAATGTAATTTAATAAGTAAAACCATGCTTATAAAACTACTTCCAATGACCATCTTTGTTGCTTTTAATTGGAGTAAAAGTGACTGTTTGTAAAAAAAAAAAAAACCAAAAAAAAAAACTCATTGATCTGCAGTTCGAAGCCAGTCCAGGCACAGGCAGACTAAAGTCCCTGTGAGATTGTCATCTCTAATCTGCCAACAGAGTGCTCAAAGCTGAGTTGTTTTGGAGTTTAAAGTGGCCAAGTGCTAGTCCTGAGCTGGAGAGCTGAGGGACAGCACTCAAAGTCAGTGACTGACCAAAGAAAGTGCCAAAGATGTATTTATCCCAACATAAGAAAGGCACTCCAGGGACCCTGACAATGTTAAAACATCCAGAGGCAATTACAAACAAATGTTTGGATGACAAAAGTGGTATCAGGTCCTGAGTTACTTGAGCTTGGTCCTCCAAAAAATTGATCAAGCCAGAAGGTCATGGAAAGATAAGTTTGTAAACATGCCTATCACCCATGTTGGTCTAACTGGGCAAAACTTTCCAGAGATCTGTGATAGTGGGTAATAAAAGCTAAGATTGTAGAATGTAAATCCCAAAACCCCTGTATCTCCTCAAAGTCCTAATTGGCAGTAACTTTTGAGCTGGTTAAATTCATCTGTTGAAAAGCTTGTAGAGCTGAGATTATGTTCCTATTGAGATCTGTCTAAAGGCCTACATAGGTAGGCATTCCTCTGCCAGACAGAAAATGCTTTTATAAACCAGGGTGTTAAACAGGCTATGCTGCTGTAGCCCAAGAAAAGGCCTGTACATTTGTTATAGGTTAAATGTTGTCTATAAGCCACTTTAAGCAGGCTACCCAGAGGCAGTGGGTCATAGAGTGCCAATCAGTCTCAGGTTAAAAGCATCTACTGGGCTTTCTTTTAAAAATCTCTGACAAGTAATTGTTAGTCAATTGTGAACAAGTTATAGGTAACCTCCATCTCATTGATCTCCTTGTTGCTTTAACTGGAAATAAAAAGAGCTTTTGTAAGAAAGTTCAAAGCCATCCTGGGCACAAAAAAAAAAAATCCTTCTAAAACTCCATCTCCCTACTAATCAGCACAGAACCAGGACTATCCAGCCAAAGGCTGAAAGTGGCATTGTGACTCTAAGTAGTAGAGCATTAGCCTGGAACAGAAGGACTCAGGGACAGTGCCCAGGCCTTGAGTCCAAACTGTAAATGCCAACCGGGACAAGCTATCCCAGCAATGGATGTTGAGACAATGGCCAGGACAAAGTCAGTCCTGACCATGGAAAACCATGGAAAAGAGTAAGAGATGATACCCTAAATGGAGTCACTTTATGCTTTATGCATTGCTTCTGGCAAAACTGGGGCTTCAGCTTCCACCCCCACTACAAAGGCAGAGGAGGGGTCCCGCAGAGCAGTGGGGACCTCACAGATGATGTCCTTCAGGGGAGGGGGCCTCACAGAAGAGGCTGCAAAAAGGGGTGTACCTCACTGGGAGGCCGCAGAAGTGAGGGTGCATTGTGGGGAGGTCACAGAAATGAGGGTGCCTTGTGGGGGAGGCCGCAAAAGAGGGGAGGGCCTCACAGGGGAGACTGCAGAGGAGGGGAAACTGCAAAGGCACAGAGGAGGAGTTTAAACTTAAACTCATCCATACTTTTACCTTCAGTTACAAGGGAGAGGGAAAGAGGGAGAGGGAGAGGGAGAGAGGAAGAGAGGGAGAGAGGGAGAGAGAGAGAGCCAGAGCTATCTGCCCAAGCACTCACAGAAGTGGAGTTTTAAATTTGGGGCAAAATTTGATTGAAGGGCTCAGCAGCCCTCCAAGGCCCAGGTGACCTTAATGTAAAGAAATTTAGTGTCCTACCCATGGTAAGGGACCTGATTCCACGGGTCTATATTAGAGTGTTCTCCACAGTACAGGTTGGCTCCTAAAGGGGGTGGTGGCCTTGCCAGTGGAGAATGTCTTCATGTTTGTCCATTTGCATTCCTTGGGCCATGGAGGAGGGGTCCTTGGGCCAAGGTAGGCCCCTGGCACTTGGCTAAGGTTTGGCTCTGATGAGGGGAAGGGGGGCTCGGTAAGTCACAGAGGCCCAGGTGGCCTTACCACTGAGATATCAGAATCAGAAACCCAGACCTCAGATAAACTGGTCACTTACCCTGGAGTGGGATTTAATTAGCAGTGTTGGATAGGCTGGTAGAGCGCTCAGTCAGGAGAAAGTTACCTTTGTGATCCTCTGGTGACTGGCATATAGGATCTCAGGATAGGTCCCAGGGAAGCTGGTTGAACTTCCTTCCGAAGTGGAGGGAGGATCAAACCCACTGGGGAGCCCATCCCCACAGGGGCGACCAATGTAAGAGGATTAGACAAAAATCCATGCAAGGGGACCATGTAGAAGCAGGAAGGCAAAGGAGAAAGATTATTACAAGGTTTATTAGAGGACCCATATTTCCCCCAAGAGGGAGCACATGACCTCCATCACTATCCTGGTAGCATGAGGATCTGAGGGAAAAGGAAGTGAGGTAGATGGGAGTCCAGGTGGGTCTGGGCAGAGAGAGGGAGGGGTCAGTTGTATGGAGGGAACTCCAGAAATGGGAGGGGGCCCAGGTGTAGGTGCTCATACTTCGAGCTCATGACTCTACCTGATTCTGGGGCCTGGAGGAGTTGCCTTGATCTCTTCTAAGTCATTTACCACATGAGGCTTTTCTGAACTCATACATCACTGCAAATTGCTAGCATTCCTCCCTAGCACATCACTCAATATATTTTTTCCATCATATATTTAAACATATTTATGTGTATACATTCTCTACCCTCCCCCAACCCCACACACAAAGGCATAGACCTTCAAAACAAAGCTTTTCTTTTTTTCCTTGCTACAGTGTCTAGAACCTAATAAACTCAATAGATACAAAAGAGTGAGCTGGGTACTAGTCTCACACCTGTAATGCTAGCTATTCAGGAAACTGAGATCTAGAATCACTTTTTCCATTTATTTCCCATTTTGATTAAAATTTAAGCATTAAAGGAACTTTTAAAGAGAATCAAGACTTCCTTTTTTCTGGAGGTTTCCTTCACTCCCTTTCACCTAGTCCAGCTCAACCTATGTCCCCCTGGGAGCTTTGGCATCCCAGAAAATCCACAGTCCCCCAGACCCCAGTTAAATTCAGACAGAATCCAGCATTGCCTTTAGTCATGTGGTGGGCAGAGCAGAAAGCATCCACCACGTGTGCTACCCAACACCTCTAATCCACACCAGTGCCACTTCCATACTCCTAGCCACATGAGCAGCATTGTGTCACCGTCGCTTGCACTGGCATAGGCTTCCGTGGTCATCAGGACAGATGTCCTGAGAGTTATTTCATCTGCACAAGGTGCCATTTCCTGGGTCCAGGTATATTGCTGATCTGGGAAATCACTGGCATTGGAGCAAGCCAGGGCTGCTGCAACCGCACTGTAGGATGCATCTCTCTGCAGCAAAACCTGAGGCCCTTCCTTCCTAGACACAATGGAGATCCTAGACAATTCCCTGCTTGTCCCTAGATGAGTCCATGAATATATCTACAGCCCTCATCTGTCAGAAATGAACAAAGAGTACAGAATTGTTCAAGTCATTTTCCTTCTTCACAGAAGGGTGCACTATCATCCTGGCCCCCCAGAGCGAGGCAGCACACCAAATGGGGGGATCCACTTGGTTTTCATCCCAACCTAGGAATGATATTATCCCTTCTCATGTTGCTAAGGAGTCAGGATCACATCTTTGTAAACAATCGGTTACCAGGGTAATAGGGTCATAGAAGGAAGACAAGTCATTCTAACCATCAGTGGACCATCCCTAGTCAGGAGGCAGTGTACTTTGGGAGGCTATTGCTCAAAAACAAACATCCTTTTTACCTGTTAATGAAACTGCAAATCCACTGCACCTCACCTTTGTCATTACAACAACAACAACAAAAAGAAAAAGAAAAGGGTGTTTTGGATTTTCTTGTCAGGACTGGCTTGAAACCACAATCCTCAGATTTCAACCTCCTGAGTAGTGCCAAGGTTTTTTATGAGACAATTCTCTCAAATTAACCACCAAGAAAGAAGCAAAAAGGAATAAAGAAAAGTCCAGGACTTGAGCTGAGGCTCAACTGGAAGATAATGGACAGCACCCATGCCCTGATTTCAAACCTATGACCAGCACATCATGAATATCATCATCATCATCATCATCATCATCATCATCATCATCATCATCATCATCATCATCATGTGAATAAAAAGACTGTGAGAGCCTATTAAGAATATTAAAATTGAGGGCTGGGAAGGTGGCTCAGTGGTAGAGCTCTTGCCTTGCATGCATGAGGCCCTGGGTTTGATTCCTCAGCACCATATAGCAAAAAAGAAAAAAGCCGGAAGTGGCACTGTGGCTCAAGTGGTAGAGCACTAGCCTTGAGCTGAAGAGCTGAGGATAGCACCCAGGCCCAGAGTTCAAGCCCCATGACCAAACAAAAAAATATTAAAATTGAGTGAGCCAGGCACTTTTTGGTGGCTGACATGTAATGCCAGTTAGGAGCAGGAAATCTCAGGATGGTGGTTAAAAGCCCACCTGGGCAGGAAATTCCATGAGGCTCTGATCTCCAACTAACCAGCAAAAATGCCAGAAGTAGAGCTGTGGTTCAAGTGGTAAAGCAACAGCCTTGAATGAAAAAGCAAAATAACAGTGACCAGGCCCAGATACATAGGGTAGGACTACTACTAAGTAATCAATTAAATACAAATACACAAATAAAAATCAGAGTGGAAGATGAGCACAAAAGCCAAGAGAATTGGTGGTTTACACCTGGAGCTCAAGCTACACAAAAGACAGAACTTGAAGATCTGGGTTCCAAGGCAACCCAGGCAGAAAAGTCCCTTAGAAATTTGTGAGTATGTATCAGGTGTGGGTCTTGAACCCAGGGCTTGAAATAGAATTTTTTTTTTCTTAAAGGTAGCATTCTACCACTTCCTTTCTTTGGGTGATGAAATGGAGATAAGTTTTATGGACTTACCTGCCTGGGCTTTCAACCCCAATCCTCAGATTTCAGGTGCTGATACAGTACTCTTATCTTCTATGAGATTTTTTATCTTCCATGAACTGCCAAAGAGTAAAAGAAGCCAGAAGTTGATCTGTGTGGCTCAAGCCACAGAGACTGCTTGCTTTGAGGGAAAATGAACAACAAAATCCCTCATACACAGTGGCCCTGCCCTGGTTTCAAACCCAGGAAGTGACCAGGCCCTATGTTCAAGCCCTAGGACCACCACCACCAGCAACAAAAGAATGACTCAGGGACAGGGACTAGGCCCTGAATACAAAGCCTAGAAACAGCATTAAAAATAAAAGAAAAACAAATTCAGAGACTGTGGCTAGGCTCCAGAGTTCAAGGTCTAGAACCAGCACCAGGACGGACACACACACACACACACACACACACACACACACACACACACACACACACACACACACACACACACACACACACACACACACACACACACACACACACACACGAAATGAACAATATAATAAGAAGGCAAAAGAAGAAGAGCGAAGTCAATGAAATATTTTTAAGTAGTGGCTCATGCCTATAATCCTAGCTACTGTGGAAGCTGAAATTTTTGGATTGTGGTTCATAGTCAACCTGGGCAGGAAGCTCCATGACACTTGGTTTTATGTGTGCTAGTCCTGGGGCCTGAACTTGTGCTGTTTTGCACAAGACTAGAACTATTCTACTTCCAAGCTCTTGGTGATTAATTGGAGATGAGAGTCTCAACAACTTTCCTGCCCTGGCTGGCTTTGAACCACTATCCTCTGATTTTAGAGCCTGGCTAATGTCCCTGTCTTCCCATGAGAATCTTTCTTTTTTGGGGGTTGGTCATGGGGCTTGAACTCGGCCTGCACACTGTCCCTAAGCTCTTCAGCTCAAGGCTAGTGCTCTACCACTTGAGCCACAGGGCCACTTCTGGTTTTCTGGTGATTTAGTGGAGATAATTGTCTCATGGACTTTCCTTCCCAGTCTGGCTTTGAACTGCAATCCTCAGATCTCACCCTCCGGAGTAGTGGCTTACAGGCGTAAGCCACTGGCACTCAGCTTTTTTTTTCTTTTCTTTTTTCTGTTTTATGGGTTGTGGGGCCTGAACTCCAGCTCTGGATGGTGTCCCTTAGCTCTTCAGCTCAAGGCAAGCACTTTACCACTGAGCCACTTCCCAGCTCCTCCATAAGAAACTTATCCCTTATGAATCACCAAATTTGTTTTACAAAGCCAGATGTTGAAATGTGGCTTAAGTTTTAGAGCCTGCCAGCCTTGCTCAGGACATGGGAGAGACTCCAGCACAGTGACCTTGCCCTGATTTCAGGTTTAGGAACAGTCACCACTCCCTGTGTTCCAGCCCTAGGATCAGAACCAAATAAATAAATAACTCCCCCATTTTCACTGTATTTGATCCCATTTTCACTGTATTTGATGTTGGCGTAATTTGTGAAGGTGAAGGGAAAAAAACAAATTGTTTAAATAGGGATACAGCTAGACCGATTGCAACAATGAGATGTACAAGAAATTATTTCAAAAAATGAACTTTACAACTTTTGCCTGGTGGGGGTGGTAGAGAACATTACATAAACAAAGCCATTCATGCAGCTGTTGCTCAAGCTGTTAAAGTATGCTAGCCTTGAGAATAAACAATACAAAAAATTCTTCATTCACAGTGACCCTGCCCTGACTTCAACTCATGTCATGAGTTGAAGCCCTAACAACAAAAATGAAAATAAATAAATAAATAAAGCCAGAACTTTATCTGTGGCTCAAGCCATAGAGACTGCTAGTCTTGAGAAAGAAAAGGGAAAAACCTCAGACACAGTGGCTCTGCCCTGATTTTATGACTAGCAAAAGTTAAGGCCCTATGTTCAAGCCCTAGGACCAGCAATGAAGAAAAAAAAAAAATACAGCAACAACAAAAACTCGGCAAAAATGCCCAAGTCCTGAGTACAAGCCATAAGAGCATCACCTAAAATAAATGCAGAAAGAAAGAAAAATACAAAAAGAGCCACAATTTGAACTGTCTTGAGGTGGGAAGCCTACTAGTCTTGAGAAAAAATTAGGAATAATGACCAGGCCTGGAGTTCAAGTACTATAACAAGCTCAAAAAAAAAAAAAAAAAAATCTGTTGGGAGCCAAAAGGAGTCTCTCAACATGAAGATAGGCTTGACTATCTCACCAGAACATCTTGTGGCTGAGTTTACAGAACCACTCTCAGAAATCCGACGCTTTCATCCTGCCTTATGCAAATATCCTGCAGCTGCTAATGACCACCCTTTCACCCTGCCCTATGCAAACATCCTGCAGCTGCTATGGCCAATGAAAAAGCTTCCTTAATGGCCAATTTAAAAGCTTCCTTATTCCAAGCATATAAATACCCCTGTGTGAAAAATAAAAATTTGCAGCTTGATCAGAATCCCTGTCTTGCTGTCATTCTTCATGTCTCTTGTCCCTTCATTCCTTCTCGTTTAGGTTCATCGCCCTCGTTGACGTCCTGCAGGTTGGGACAAAAATCCACAAAAAAAACTTCAAAACAAAAACCTCAGAAAGAGTGGCCAGCCCTAATAATAAGCTAGATGACCCAAACTTACGAAAAAGAGAAAAAGAATAATAAATTAAGTGAAAAGAAGGACAAAAATATTAGAGCCAATTCAAGATTTTAAAAATATGGTTCACACCTATAATCCTACCTCCTCAAATAGCTGAAATCTGAGCATTTGTGGTTTGAATCCAGCCTGGGCAGGAAAGTAAATGAGAATTCTTTTCATTTATGCTACTCCTGGGCTAAAACTTGAGTTTTACTCAAGGCTAGAGCTCTACTGCTTCCTACCTGTTGCTGGTTAATTGGTGAAAAACGTCTCATTGATTTTCATGCCTAGGATGGCTTTGAACCTTGGCTCTCAACTTTCTTTTTTTTTTTTCTTTCTTTCTTTATTTTCTTTTATTTATTTTTTTTCTGAACACACTGTACAGAGGTGTTACAATTACATGGGCAGGTTAATGCGTACATTTCTTATCAAGCATTGCAGCCTCCTCCTTTGTTTACACTACACATCCCTTCCCAGCCTCCCCCCCCAACCGCCCACCCAATCCTCCCGGCTTTCCCCCACACCAACATTGTAAAGCTCGTTTTCGACATGACAACTTGTACTTCTCATTGTTGCAACAGGTCTACCTGTATCCTTAAACGACTTGTTTTTCCCCATCTCCTACACAAGTTATAATGACATCAAATATAGTGAAAGCAGGGTTATACTGTGGGGGAGGGACATACAAAGCTACAAAGAGATAATCTTACAAATGCGTTAGAAACAAATGCATGAAAGGAAAAAAACATTAAAATACATATCTAAGGATTCATTTTCATAACATCACATTATCTGACCTTTTCCGCTTGACTCATACATATACTAGATATTGCAAATAAGGGAAACCATGGGACCTATGTTTCTTTTGGCCTGGCTTACTTCACTTAATATAATGTTTTCCACGTTTTTCCATTTCCTAACAAATGGGGCAATGTCATCTTTCTGATGGAGGCATAGAATTCCATTGTGTATATATACCACATTTTCTTGATCCATTCATTTACTGAGGGGCATCTGGCTTGGTTGCATATCTTAGCTATGGTAAATAATGCTGCAATAAACATAGTTGTGCTGTTGGCGTTAGTGTGGTCTTGTTTGTAAACATTTGGGTAAATGCCCAAAAATGGGATTGCTGGGTCATAGGGGAGCTCTATTTGAAGTCTTTTGAGGAACCTCCATACTGCTTTCCAAAGTGGTTGAACAAGTTTACATTCCCACCAACAATGAAGTAAGGTTCCCTTCTGTCCACATCCCCTCCAGCATCTGTTGTTGTTAGAGTTCTTGATTTTTGCCATTCTAACTGGAGTGAGGTGGTATCTCAATGTTGTTTTGATTTGCATTTCTTTTATGGCTAGAGAGGCTGAGTATTTCTTCATGTGTCTATTGGCCATCCTTCTTTCTTCTTCAGAGAAGTTTCTCTTTAAGTCTTTAGCCTACTTGTTTATTGGGCAGGTTTTTCTTTGCAGATTTGTTGTTGGGGGATTTAATTTTTTGAGTTCCAAGTATATTTTAGATATGAGACCCTTGTCTGTTGTATGGCTAGTGAAGATCTTCTCCCAATTAGTGGGCTTTCTATTGATCTTGCTAGCTATGTCCTTTGCCATGCAAAAGCTCTGCAACTTCATGCAATCCCATTTGTCCCACCTTTCTTTGATTTGTTGTGTTTCCGGGTCTCTATTCAGAAAATTTCGGCCTGAGCCGAGGAGACCTAGGGTTTCTCCTATTCCATCCTGTAATGTTTTCAAAGTGTCTGCTTTGACTTCGAGGTCTTTGATCCATTTGGAGTTGATTCTGGTGCAAGGTGATATATAAGGATCTAGCTTTAGTTTTCTACAAGTAGTTAACCAATTTTACCAGCACCATTTACTGAAGAGGCTGTCGTTCTTCCATTCTATTGTTTTAGCTCCCTTATCGAAGATTAGATGGCTATAGGTCTGTAGGTTCATTTCTGGGATTTCAATTCTATTCCATTGGTCCTGATGTCTGTTCTTATGCCAATACCAAGCTGTCTGGATAGTCATCTTGGATTCCTGTAGTTCTTTTTTCCTTTCTGTCTTTTTTGACAGTTGTGGGGCTTGAACTCAGGACTTGTGTGCTGTCCCTGAGCCTCTTGTACTCAAGCCTTGTGCTCTACCATTTGTGCCATAGCGCCACTTCTGGGTTTTGAGTGGTTAATTGGACATAAGAGTCTCACAAGGACTTTTCTGTCTGGGCTGGCTTCCAACTGAGGTCCTCAGATCTCAGCCTCCTGAGTAGTTAGAGCCATAGGACACTTATCTCACTTGTTAGGTTTGAAAAAAAGAGATAGCCAAGTAAGAACAGCACCATGCACATGCTATTCAGGTAAGGGGTAGTTTTATTCAGTAGACCTGCTGGGACCAGGCAAGGTTGGCACTCCACATGGCTGGGAAAGGCCTTGGAATGAGAGAGAGCTGGGAAAGAGAGGAAAGAGAGAGGAAAGAGCTAGAAAAGAGCAGAGAGAGCAGAGAGAGAGCAGAGAGAGAGTGTCTGGGCCTGGGCTAGGCCTTATCTAGGGTACGGGCAGAGAAAGGTGTGGACACATCAAATTCAGATATGACCTCAGTGGATGCAAATGTGACTTCTTCCAGGTGTCCCAGTTGCCTAGGTAACGCAGTTACTGGGTGGAGACTTTGCTGTTAGGAGTGTGGAGTCTGCTCGCCATCCAGGAGCAGACCTTACAATATTAACAACAACAAAAAAAAAGATGAGCTATGGCTCAAATTGTAAAACTTCCATCCTAGAGGGGGGAAAAAGCCCAACACCTCAAGAAGACTGGCAGGTCAAGCCCTAGTATCACCATAAAAAAATGAAAACCAGGGCTGGGAAGGTGGCTCAGTGGTAGAGTGCTTGCTTGCTTTGGATGCATGAGGCCCTGGTTCGACTTCTCAACATCACATAAGCAGAAAAAAAAGCTGCAAGTGGTGTTGTGGCTCAAATGGTACAGGACCAGGAGCTGAAGTGCTGAGGGATAGCACCCAGGCCCAGAGTTCAAGCCCCATGACCAGCCAAAATAAATAAATAAATAAAAGCCAAATACAAAGAAATAAAAACAACCACCAAAAATAAAAAGGAAGAGTTGTGCACTGGCTAAAGATGTAGTGCCTGCTAATTTGGGGGGGGGGGGGGGCGGAGGGGGAGAAAGCATGGACACTGGAGACTGGCCAGGCCACTTTGAAGCCCTGGGATTAACACAAAGAATAAAAACAACAACAAAAAGGCAGAAAATGATCTTTGGCTCAAATAGACTATCAGCTTTAAATCAAAAACAAAAACTAAACAACACTGACCAGGCCCTGTGTTCAAGCCCTAGGTCCAGAACCAAAACATAAGAAAAACCTAGCCAGGTGCCAAAGGGTCACACCAGTAATCCTAGCTACTCATACTCAGGAGGCTGAGTTCTGTGGATCACAGTTTGATGCAAGGAAGGAAAGTCCGAGAAACATAATAGACTACTCAGAAAAAGCTGGAAGTGGTGCTGTGGCTGAAGTGGTAGAGTGTTAGCCTTGAGCAAAAGAAGCTCAGGGACAGGGCCCAGGCAGAAGAGTTCAAGCCCCAAGGTCAGCAAAAATGAACAAAGAAAAAAGAAAGTGAGTAATTAAGCTGTGGCTCAAGGTATGAAGCCTGCTAGCCTGGAGAAAAAAAGGTAAAAAATGTAAACAAAAATATTAAAAAATTATTCCCAGAACCACATGCTCCAGTGCACTTTTCCCTACACCCTTAGTTTGCAGACAACCAGGCCAATGCCCCTGCTATACCCTGTATCTCTATGCCAAAAATTTCAATTATTTGAAAACTGCCTTCCGAGAATTGCCACATAGGGACCACATTGAGAATTATTGACCTCAAAAATATTTATTAACATGATTTCTTTTATTCTTGTGATTTTTCTATGTCATTCTCATCATTACTTCCCTAGCACCTAGCAAATTACCTAGAATAAAAATATAGAGACATATCTGCTTATTGAACATCTACATGTATATTTGGGATAATAAGCTAGTTTATATGGGGTCAACAACACTGAGCATTTTTTACAATGAGCCTCATACTTTGTAAAAAACAAAAACAAAAACAAAAACAAATAACACAATTTAACCCTCAAGAACTCTACATTTGCTAGTCAGCAGTCACTCATACCTCTCATCCTAGCTACTAAATGGAAGCAGGTGCTTGTGTTGTTAAAAATAGTAATGTTATAAAGGAAAAGCAGAGAATTATTATAGACTATAGGAGATCAAGTATACACAACTATATATAATTCATGATCATGTACTGGTATTAGTACTGGAGAAAAAAATGACAGGGACAGAATTGAGCCAATTGTCAAGACTGAAATATAGACAAAGATTAAGCAAAGTATGGCATTGTGATTAATTAACTGAAGCCGGTAACTACTGTGGCTATGTAATAATGGGACATTTTTATCCTGAGGAGAGCAAGATTAAAATATGTAGGAATAGAGGACTATGATATATACAAGTTAATCTCAAATGTATGTCCACAAAGAGAACATACACACAAATAAGTGATTAAGCGAATGAAGGAAAATGTTAACTATAGTGAATAATCATAAAAAGCACATAAATACTGTTTATATTCTTTTTATGACTTTTCTTAAATTTGACCATTTTTTTTAATTGTATTTTATTTTATTTGGGAACATACTGTACAGAGGGGCTACAATTACATGGGCAGGATAATGCATACATTTCTTACCAAGCATTGCAGCCTCCTCCTTTGTTTACCCTTCACTTCCCTTCCCCGCCTCCCCCCTCCCCCCACCCAATTATACCCCCCTCCCCCCCCACACCGACATTGTAAAGCTGGTTTTGACATGACATTTTGTACTTCTCATTGTTGCAACAGGTCCACCTGAATCCTTAAACGACTTGTTTGTCCCCATCTCCTCCACATGTTATACTGACATCAAATATAGTGAAAGCGGGGGTTACACTGTGGGGGAGGGACATACAAAGCAACAAAGAAATAATCTTGTAAATGCATTAGAAACACATGCATGAAAGAAACGAAAACATTAAAATACATATTTAAGGGTTCATTTTCCTAACATCACATTATCTGACCTTTTCCGCTTGACTCATACCTATACTAGATATTGCAAATAAGGGAAACCATGGGACCTATGCTTCTTTGGGCCTGGCTTACTTCACTTAATATAATTTTTTCCAAACCTTTCCATTTCCTAACAAATGGGGAAATGTCATTCTTTCTGATGGAGGCATAGAATTCCATTGTGTATATATACCACATTTTCTTGATCCATTCATCTACTGAGGGGCATCTGGGTTGGTTCCATATCTTAGCTATGGTAAATAATGCTGCAATAAACATAGTTGTGCTGGTAGCTTTAGTGTGGTCTTGTTTGTAAACATTTGGGTAAATGCCCAAAAGTGGGATTGCTGGATCATAGGGGAGATCTATGTGAAGTCTTTTGAGGAACCTCCATACTGCTTTCCAAAGTGGTTGAACAAGTTTACATTCCCACCAACAATGAAGTAAGGTTCCTTTCTGTCCACATCCCCTCCAGCATCTGTTGTTGTTAGAGTTCTTGATTTTTGCTGTTCTAACTGGAGTGAGGTGATATCTCAATGTTGTTTTGATTTGCATTTCTTTTATGGCTAGGGATGTTGAACATTTCTTCATGTGTCTATTGGCCATCCTTCTTTCTTCTTCAGAGAAGCTTCTCTTTAAGTCTTTCGCCCACTTATTTATTGGGCACTTGTTTCTTTGAGGATTTGTTGTTGGGTGGTTTAATTTTTTGAGTTCCAAGTATATTTTAGATATGAGACCCTTGTCCGTTGTATGCCTAGTAAAGATCTTCTCCCAATCGGTGGGCTTTCTATTGATCTTGCCAGCTATGTCATTTGCCCTGCAGAAGCTCTGCAATCTTATGCAATCCCATTTGTCCAACCTTTCTTTGATTTGTTGTGCTTCCGGGTCTCTATTCAGAAAATTTCGACCTGAGCCAAGGAGACCTAGGGTTTCTCCTATTCCATCCTGTAATGTTTTCAGAGTGTCTGCTTTGAGTTCAAGGTCTTTGATCCATTTGGAGTTGATTCTGGTGCAGGGTGATATATAAGGATCTAGCTTTAGTTTTCTACATGTAGTTAACCAATTTTGCCAGGACCATTTACTGAAGAGGCTGTCTTTCTTCCATTCTATTGTTTCAGCTTCCTAATCGAAGATTAGATGGCTATAGGTCTGTAGGTTCATTTCTGGGTTTTCAATTCTATTCCATTGGTCCTGAGGTCTGTTCTTATGCCAATACCAAGCTGTTTTGATTACTATGGCTTTATAGTAGAGTTTGAAATTTGGTATTGATATTCCTCCAGTAGTGTTCTTTCCGTTGAAGAGCGTTTTTGCTATTCGGGGTCTTTTATTGTTCCATATGAATTTTTGGATTGCCTCCTCTATTTCCTTGAAGAATGAGGGTGGAATTTTGATAGGTATCGCGTTGAATTTGTAGATAGCCTTGGGAAGTATTGCCATTTTCACGATGTTAATCTTGCCAATCCAGGAGCATGGGAGGTTTTGCCATTTTTTAAGTTCTGTGTTGATTTCCTTTTTCAAGATTTTAAAGTTTTCATCATAGAGGTCCTTCACTTCTTTGGTTAAGTTAATTCCTAGGTATTTTATTTTTTGTGGGGCTATTACAAATGGAGTTGCTTTCCTAATTTCAGCCACACTTTTCTCATTGTTGGCATATAGAAAAGCCATTGATTTTTGGGGTTAATTTTATAACCTGCTACTTTGCCAAAGTTTTGAATCAGCTTGAGTAATTTGGGAGTGGAGTCTATGGGATTCTTTAAATACAAGATCATGTCATCTGCAAAGAGGGAGAGTTTTATTTCTTCTTTCCCTATTTGGATCCCCTTTATGTCTGCATCTTGTCTTATTGCTGTAGCTAGGCATTCTAATACTAGATTGAAGAGAAGTGGAGAGAGTGGGCATCCTTGTCTTGTTCCTGAGTTAAGAGGAAATGGCTTTAGTTTTTCACCATTGAGTATAATGCTGGCTGTAGAGGTTTGTCATATACAGCCTTTATTGTATTGAGGAATGTTCCATGGATTCCTAATTTTTCCAGAACCTTCATCATAAAGGGGTGTTGGATCTTGTCAAATGCTTTTTCTGCATCTATTGAGATAACCATGTGGTTCTTATTCTTGCTCCTGTTGATGTGATGAATAATATTAATTGATTTGCGTATATTGAACCAGCTTTGCATCCCTGAAATGAATCCTGTTTGATCATGGTGTATGATTTTTTGGATGAATTGTTGAAGTCGATTGGCCAAAATTTTGTTGAGAAGTTTTGCATCAATGTTCATCAAAGAAATGGGTCTGTAGTTCTCTTTCTTTGATGAGTCCCTGCCTGGTTTTGGGATGAGGGTTATGATGGCTTCATAGAATGTGTTCGGTAGTGAGCTTTCTCTTTCAATTTCATTGAAGAGTTGGAGGAGTATTGGTGTGAGCTCTGCTTTGAAGGCCTTGTAAAATTCCGCTGTAAAGCCATCTGGTCCTGGACTTTTCTTAGCTGGGAGGTCTCTTATTGCTGTTTCTATTTCAATGCTTGATATGGGCCTGTTAAGCTGGTTTAACT
Organism: Dipodomys merriami; assembly: GCF_024711535.1. Classification (NCBI taxonomy): domain Eukaryota; kingdom Metazoa; phylum Chordata; class Mammalia; order Rodentia; family Heteromyidae; genus Dipodomys; species Dipodomys merriami. The sequence goes on from NW_027203803.1 coordinate 44,925, forward strand.
CATCTTGGTTTAGTTTTGGCATGTCAATATTTGCTAGGAAAAGGTCCATTTCTGAATTTGACCATTTTTAAACAATACTAGATTGAATAGTGAAGAGATGCACTTGAACTGCAGAAGATGAGTTCCCGAGGAGTGTTCTGAGAGGGTTTCATGGAGAAAGCAAACATTAGGGGATAAGAATAAAAGATCAAGTGTTACCATATGAAAAATTATGGAAATCCAAACATTCAGACTACAACAATAAAGTACCAAGAGTAAGAAGGTTCACAGACACAGAAAATAACTCAGGGCTACTGTGGGTTGAGGGAAGGCAAGAGGCATGAATGGTTTAATGGCCCAAAATTTTTGTCAAGGGTGATGGATATGTTTGGGATAAGATAAAGGTGATGGTTCTACAATACTGGAAATGTACTGAATGTCACTGAATTGTGGTTATAATAATAAATGTTATTACTATTTCCCTATAAAGAAAAACAATCATCCCATTTTAGAGGCTACTGTTTCCAGGAAACTCTCTGACATTATATACTCACAGGAAACCGTACTCTTTCTTTCTTACATTCAGTAGATTTTAAACATGTATTTCTTTATGTTTTTTTTTTCTTTTTGAGGTCAAACCCTGCTAGCACAGGCTGGCCTGGAACTTTCTGCTACTTTGTTGCTTGAGGAATGTCTTTCTTCTACCCAAGACATTCCATAACAAAATTTATTTTCTAATAACAACAACAACCAAAAAGATCAATTATTAGGGTCCTTACCCTAGGACTTAGGAGCACACAGGACATCTTGATTATATCAGTTCCCTCTGTCCAGAGAGCATTGTGTGCCTGGGGCTTACTGGTTTACAGAATGTCTCCTGAGCCTGGGAAAGAGGTATAAAAGGAAAAAGCATCCCATGTCCTGTGCATGAGCAGGCAATGGAATATATGTTGTATTAAATATTTCTCTGGATATAGAACCTCTCTGCCCACTCTGACCTTGGATATGAACATAGCTCACAAGTCACCAACAAAGAGCAAGGCTTTTGCTCTTACTTCCATATTGTAAATGGTTACTATCTCAGTTTTTATTCACTGAAGTGTCACAAATAAATGAATCACAATCACCAAGAAGTAATAACTTACCCTGGCCAGTTTGTCTGGTTTGCAGGAGATGTGTTGGGAAAAACATCTCTGTTATCTCTTCAGAAAAATCTTCATCCCCTGAAAAAAACAAAGTTTTACATGAAAAACATTCCAGAAAAACTGCTGAGGATCACAAGAAAGGTGAGAAGGAAGAGGAGTGAAGGCAGCAGAAGTATGCATAACAATTTAATGAGCATGGAATATGAGTGCTTATAGAATTTTTTCCTTTCCTTCTCAAGTTTTTATGATGCATTGTTATCATTATCCATTCTTTCACTATTAAACTTAAATGTCCAATTAAGACAAACATTTCTGAGACTTTTCTTCCACCACTGGTTAAGCTGAAGCTACAAGTGTTAGGGATAATAATAATCACTCGGCCTTCTGAGATTTCTGGGCAGACTTTGTGGCCTTGCCAGCTCCAGCAGACTTCTTGTCCACATCTTTGATGCCACACACAGCAACTGTCTCCTATCACAAACAGCAAGATGACCCAAAGGAGGATAGTCAGAGAAGCTCTCCACATACACAAGGCTTGCTGGAACCATATGAACCATGACAGCATCACTAGACTTCAGGAATTTAGGACTAGCTTCCAACTTCTTACAAGATCTCTGTTCAAGTTTCTCTTTCCACTCAGTAAACTTGCAAGCAATTTACGCTGAATGACAATCCAGGACAGAGGCATAGTTAGTACTGATTTGGCCTGGACGGTTCAGGAAGGTCACCTGAGCAGTGAAGCTAAATGCTTCCTTGGGTGGATCATTCTTGTTGTCATCACCCACGTTGCCACACCAAACATCTTTGGCTGACATGCTTATAGAATTTTTTTGTGCATAGTATGTCCATAGATGTTCTTAATGGGCTTATAAGAGAGGTGGGCATTATCACACTTTGGCAATAAAGATAATGAAGGCTGGAAGAGGTCAAGAATTTCCACAAGATTTCTTAGCAAAGGTTAGGAGTTAAACCTTTGCCTCCACTCTCAATGCTCTTTGCGTCACATTACAGAAGAATGAATGGAGAGTATGAAGCAGATATTGTATAAAGTAAATGGAATTCAGGGCTGGGAATGTGGCTTAGTAGTAGAGTGTTTGCCTAGCATGCATGAAGCCCTGGGTTTGATTCCTCAGTACCACACAAACAGAAAGAGACAGAAGTGACCCTGTGGCACAAATGGTAGAGCAATAGCCTTCAGCACAAAGAGGCTCAGGGACAGAACCCAGGCCCTGAGTTCAAGCCCCAGGACCAGAAAAAAAAGAAAAGAAAAAGAATTTTAAAAATGGAATTCAAGTTATGGGAAGAGTTTCAGGCAGAGAAAATGAGTGCCAAGATTAGGGGGTGAAAGCATAGCAGGAAGTTTAGTATAATCACAGCATTTAATGTAAACAAAGGAAAAAAAGCAACAAAGTAGGATCCAGCAAAGACTAGGCCTTTACATCCTAGTAAGATTTCAAAGTTTCTAACGAAGAGATGAGGAACCACTGAATGAATTTTAGAACAGAGACAAGTAAGATCAAATTTAAATCAAAGGAAGATCATTTTAATGGCTGAGTAGAGAACTGATCAGCACTAATCTAGGAACAAAAAAGGAAGTAAAATTGAGGAAATAATCCATGATCCAAGTGAGCAAGGTGATGTTTAAATCAGCGGGAGAAAGGATTAATGTTGGAAGGGTGCTAAGGAAAATGCTATCTTGATGATGGGAAAACAGAACACCTCACTGAAGAAACATGCAAACATATGGGTAAGTCAAGAGCAAACTATAATCAAGACAGCCAAACATACTGTCAGGAAATATTCCTTCTCTCTTTACACACCTAAATCCTATCCAGTCACTCACTTTGAGACCAGCCAAAGGTTTTAACCTTTAGAATCTATATATTTCTTAATCATCAGTCTATAGCTTAAAGGGCAAATTGTTACTGCTTTATCTGACCATTGTCCCCCAAATTTCCTGGGATTGGTGGGAAGAATGTATCATAGCTCATTTGTGCCTCTCCCTTGGCATTTAAGAGAAAGAATTAAAATGACTTAGCAATCCCAAGTATAAGATGGATTGTGAAGCTGATCTCATTAATACCATCCTTACCAACGTAACTCATTTAAGCAACATTTAACTATATCCTAATATGAATAAAAATCTAAAACCTGACTCGTAGGTTGTCATCCAACTAAATCCTACTGGGTGCAAGAAATTAATCTAAAAACATAATGACATACCTATATCACAAAATATTGACAAAATGATCCAATAGCATGCAGAATTTTTTTCATTTATATTTATCTCATTCTGTTCTAAAAAATTATTTAGTGTATACTTAGAATGTAAATAATATTCCAATATATACATTTAATTTACAATGTTCAGATATACAATGTATTATGTTTGAGTGTTAATAACTTTTTTTTGGTAAGTGTTGAGAACAAAATGAGGCAGGTCACTGCTGTGGCTCATGCCTGTAAACCTAGCTATTTGGGAAGTTGAGAATGGAGGATTATAATTTGAGGTCAGCCTTGGCAGCACAGTTTGTGAGATCCCTTCTCAGCCATAGCCTGTTACATTAATATGTGCTCATCCTCCTACACTAATGTGAGAGTCCAAAATTAAGAGGATCTCAGTTCCAGCCCAGCCTGGGCAGAAAATTTTAGGAGATTCCATCTCAACAGAGAGGCTGGACACAGTGGCAAGTGTCTGTGATCCTAACAATGACAGGAAGACTGAAATCGGTAATTGTAGTTCAGGCATGCATCCAGGCAGGAAACCATACTCTCCCTGAAAACAGTCAAGGGAAAGCAGGGCCCAAGACATGGCTCAGTGGTAGAGTGTCTGCTTACTAAGTTTGAGTGAGCTGAGCTCAAACCCCAGTACCATCATAACAAAGGAAAACAATGGTGGAAGATCACTACCAAATACTTTCCACAGAATTAAGTATATATTGGGAAGGAGTGTGGCCCAGTATTAGGCTAGGGGTATAACTCCATGGTAGAGTACTTGCCTGAGGCTTGGTGACTGGCATTGAGATGAGGAGAAGTTGCATCGAAAGTATGTAGGATGGTGCTGGTGGCTCACGACAATAATCAGCTACTCAGGAGGCTGAGACCTGGAGGATGGACGTTTAAAGCCAGCCAGGCAGAAAATTCTGTTTAGATCTATCTCCACTTAGCAAGAAAAAGACAGACTGATGTCGTGGTTCAGATTAGTAAGACATCAGCTGAGTTCAAGCTGTGGTCCTGGCACCAAAAACAACAATAACAAAATAAATAAATAAAGGAATAAAGTGTGGGCTTTGGAGGGACTTTGGAGAAAGGCAGGACTCTCCCAAAATTGGAAGACATATTCTTAGGCAAAGGGATGGCAAGGACCAAGAATGCTGATAGAAAAAGATGACCAACACTACCACAACAGCAGGTTCCTACCTTTATCCCCGTCAGCTACTTCCATTTTTTCAGTACTTCATTGAGATATCATTAAATGCCAACATCACTGCTGAATTCTCAACAAATATCACTGAGGAGGGCTGGCAAAGAGTGAGAGGAGTTGGGCAGGAGTCTCTTTTCAGAGTCATTTCTGGTGAACATATTAGACAAAAATCCAACTGTTTAGAAAATCCCTCAGAGTCCTCTGAATGGTATTTAAAGTTCAAGATTCCCATTCCTACACCAAACAGATGCTGATTACATGAACAAATGCAGTTAATTGCAGAAAAAAGTTTATAAATAACACAACTGTCATATTGAGGACTAATTAGAAAGAATGCAACTATCTAAACACATCACAATGGCTTTATGTGTTTCCTAAGTTAAGACTTCTAAAAAGCAGATTTTTTAATCTATTATATCTTTGGAATCATTAAAATAATTACCATCTCTTGCTTATGACTATTATGCCACTTATTGAATACATTATTTCATTTTTGTTTTGTTTTGTTTTGTTTTTGCCAGTCTTGGGGTCTGAACTCTGGGCCTGGGCACTGTCTCTCAGCTCTTCAGCTCTTCAGCTCAAGGCTAGTGCTCTACCACTTGAGCCACAGCACCACTTCTGGCTTTTTCTGCTTATGTGGTACTGAGGAATCGAACCCAAGGCCTCATGCATGCAAGGCAAGCACTCTACCACTGAGACACCTTCCCAGCCTCTGAATAACGTATTTCATTTAGTACTTATTTTAACAACCTGTAAGGAATTAGATTGGGTTACCTTACAGATGAGAAAAGAGCTCAGGATCGCAGGTCACATGGCTTTAGTAAAAGACAGATCTTCATTTTGACTCAGTGGATAACTCCAAAGCCCATCATACTTAACTGCCATCTCAATACTTCAGAAAAACATTAAGAACTTATGTTCAAAAAATCTTTTTTTCTTTTTTTGTGCAAGTCCTAGGGCATGAACTCAGGGCGTGGGTGCTGTCCCTGAGCTTCTTCAGCTCAAATCTAACAATCTATCACTTCAGCTACAGCTCCACTTTGGGCTTTTGGTCGATACCTGGGGATCAGAGTCTCACAGACTTTGCTGGTGAGCTGGCTTTAAACCCAGATCCGGGGTCTCAGTTTCCTGAGTATCTAGGTTTACAGGTGTGAGCCACCAGTACCTGGTCAGAAAAAATTTTCTAATCAGGAATCAAGCTTTTACATAGACTAAGGAATCATTTATTAGTAAGATGTTATAAAATTGTCTAGTCTGACTTCTTAAACACGATGCTGAAGACAACAAACAAAAAAGAAAATGTCCCAGTCTGCATAAAATCCCTACTAAAGGAGTAACAAAAGTTTCTCACTGAGAAATATTCGCTTTGTAGAAAACTTGAAGACTAGTTATTTTACAGTTGATGAGAAATAGAAAAAAATCAAAGCCGGGCGCTGGTGGCTCAAGCCTGTAATCCTAGCTACTCAGGAGGCTGAGATCTGAGGATCGCGGTTCAAAGCCAGCCCGGGCAGGAGAGACCATGAGATTCCTATCTCCAATAAACCACCAGAAAACCGGAAGTGGCGCTGTAGCTCAAGTGGTAGAGCGCTCGCCTTGAGCTGAAGAGCTGAGGGACAGTGCCCAGGCCCAGAGTTCAAGCCCCACGACCGACAAAAAAAAAAAAAAAAAAAAAAGAAAGAAAAAAATCAAATGAGGTTTAGAGATATCAGTGGCAAGCACACTGACAGTTCAAAGAAGTAAACAGAGAGCCATCTTTCAAAGCACTAATATTTGGAAAATTTTCATCTGGCAGCTCTCAAACATGCTAGTCTCAGGACCTCTTAATACTCTTAAATTTTGAGAGCTCCCAAAGAGCTAATTAAAAAGGTAAGGTGGCTCAGTGGTAGAGTGCTTGCCTTGCATACATGAGGTCCTGGGTTCGATTCCTCGGCACCACATAAGTAGAAAAAGCCAGAGGTGGCACTGTGGCTCCAGTGATAGAGCACTAGCCTTGAGCTGAAGAGCTGAGGGACAGTGCCCAGACCCAGAGTTTAGGTCCCACAACCGGCAAAAAAAAATGTTAGTAGAGCCAGGAACTGTTGGCTCTCACCAGTAATCCTAGCTACACACTCAGGAGACTGAGATCTATAGATTGCTATTAAAAGCTAGCTGGAGCAGGAAAGTCAATGAGATTCTTATCTCCAATAAACTACTCAGAAAACAAAACAAAACAAAACAAAAAAAACCCAGAAGTACAACTATAACTCAAGTGGTAGACTACAGCTCAGGATCAATGCCTAAGTGCTGAATTCAAGCCCCAGGACTGGCACAAAACTAAATAAATTAAATAAAAAATAGGGGATACACATGCATTCGCATATGCATGCACACACACACGAGAGAAACAGACAGATATGTTAAAAAGTAGAACTCAGCTAATGAGCAAAGCATCAGGTATTGAGTCCTAGTTTCACAACCCAAACAAAAGAAAATTTAGAACTCAAGTGCTTATGGTAGTTTTGTAAACTTAAGAACAAAAACACTGGGGATGGGAAGGTGGCTCAGTGGTAGAGTGTCTTGTATGCATGAGGCCTTGAGTTCAATTACTGAGCACCACATAAGCAGAAAAAGTTGTAAGTGGTGCTGTGGCTCAAGTGGTAGGATACTAGCACTGAGCTAAAGAGCTGAGGGTCAGCACCCAAACCCAAAGTTTACTCCACACAACTCACCAAAAAGAAAAAAAAAGAAAGAAAAGAAACACTACTTATTAATATACGCTTATTGAAAAAAAACTGTATTTTCCAAAAAAGGTAAAATTTCAGCAGAATAGTCCCATTGTTTTACATCTTTAATAAATCTCTTCATCCTTTAGCCTAATGAAAGACACCTGTATTCTCTCATCTGCTTTTATACTGTCTGTTGGGTTATGTTGTTTCAAGTATATGCAGAAAATCTACCTTACAAAGTCACTTAGTTAGAAAAGGAAGAAGTATTTTAGTTGCCTTCTCAGATTATCAATAAAGCTAATGCTGGCATACTCCTTAATATTACACTAAAACTCAACTAGTGGTCATCTCTTAAAATTTAGTTGTAATGAGATATATAGCAATGAGCCTGAAGCTATACCATAAGATTTTCTGCTTGGATGTATTAAATTAAAATCAGTTAGTCTTTTCTTTTCTTTTGCCTGTACATGATTTGCTAACATCACACATTAAATAATGGGAAAATACTCACACTGAGTCACACAAATCTTCCAAATGCTGACCAACTGTCCTGAAATCAATGAATATAGCTGGTATTATCAACACAGATTTCATCAGCATAGTCTGTAAACAGCACTGGGAAGCTACAAAGCTCAACAGAGCAATAAATACATTCTACAAAATTGAAACTTAGTTTGAATGTGTATCATGACTCATACATCGTTGCTTTTCTCGTCGTAAAGGCTCATTTCATTCACTTTTAAGAAATGTTCACCAAATAAAATTCTAGTCTCTATGACCACTTGTATACTTCAGAGTGACAATGTCATTCCATGGCAAAGTAAATAGTTCATTTAAACACTACAAATGGGTAGGCACTGGTGGCTCATGCTTGTAATCCTAGCTACTCAGGAAATTAAGATCTAAGGATCATGGTTCAAAGCCAGCCCAGGCAGAAAAGTCTGTGAAACTCTTATCTCCAATGAACTACTCAGAAGAAGCCAGAAGTGGTGCAGTGGTTCAAGTGGTAGAGCACTACCCATGAGCAAAAAAGCTTAGGGCAACATCCAAGCCCTGAGTTCAAATCCTAGGACCAGCTTAAAAAAAAAAGACAAAACTGAATTCATTGGATTCCACTTTCTTAAAATAGCCAATTAGCAGAGAATATGTCTTAGAAATATATCTAATTAAATGTTAAAATAAAACAACCCTTAAGATTCATTTGTCCAGAAATTACATTTTATACTAACTGCCACATTACCTAATTACTATAAAAAATGAGCAGCTTCAACATTCATATTTTCTAAGAGATACAGGCTTTAAATTGTGGAGGCAGGGAGGGGGAAGAGTGTCACTCATGTTTTAGGTACTACCACCTTTTCTGCCTCAATTCAAGATGGGATTAAGGATCCCACAAGTCACGAGGCACAGATGAAGTATCCAGAGATATAAAGAAACATTAGCCAAACTGAGGACAAACTCTGAAAAGAGCAATCTCTAACTGTAATCACTGGCAGGGGTGTATGAACAATATCAGTATGAGGGATGCTAAGAGGAGTCTGACAGGGAAAAAAAGAAGAAGACATAAGCAAGAGGCTGATGTGTCTGAACACCTAGATGGGGGAAAGTTGCAAAAAGAATTCTACATGAAAATTCTCACTGCAAAAAAGAGAGAGATGCAGGGTACCAGTGGCTATCCTTGTCAGACTGCTACTCAGGCAGCTGAGATCTCGGGATCACAGTTGGAAGCCAGCCTAGGAAGAAAACTCCATGAGACTCCTATCTCTAATCACAAAAAATAAGCTGGAAGTAGAGGTGTGGCTCAAGTCCTTAAAGGTCTAACTTTAAGCAAAGAAGGTCAGGGACAGCAAACAGACTTTGAGTTCAAGCCCCAGGACCAGCACAGGCATTGTGCGTGCACACACACAAACACACAAATTGCTCTAGTAATAATAAATAATCTAGTAATAATATTAATATTAATAATAATAATAAATACCCTAGTAATAATAAATACTCTAGTAATAATAAATACATTGCATCTTCCCAATCCGATTCTGAATTTTCATATTACCTTTTTTCTCTTCTTCTTCCTCATAAAATTCTGCTAGGGAAAATGCTTCTGAGTTGTTCTAATTCAAATATTAGAGCCTCTAATTCTTCTCCACTCAGAGAATTAAGGAAAGATTTCACCTGAATGAAAATAATAAAATATTGTGTAAATATTAATGAAAAAAATCTCATAAGGAGAAAAGACTGAAGAGCTCATGCCAGCACAGCTCTGTGTGTGTGTGTGTGTGTGTGTGTGTGTTTGTGTTGGTCCTAGGGCTTGAACTCAAGGCCTGGGGGCTTAGCTTTTGTGCTCAAGTCTAGCACTCCATTATTTGAACCACAGCACAACTTCCAGCTTTTTGGTGGTTAATTGGAGATAAAAGTCTCACAGACACTCTTATCTGAGCTGGCTTCCCACCATAATCATCAGATTTCATTCTCCTAAATAGCTAGGATTGCAGTACCCAGTTCTCTTTTTTTTTTTTTTTTTTTTTGCAGATCCTGGAGCTTGAGCTGGGAGCTATCCCTGAAGCTCTTTGTTCTCAAGGATAGCGATATACACTTGGAGCTACAGGACTACTTCCAGCTTTCTGAGTTATTTATCAAAAATAACCTGTCTGGTCTGGCTTTCAATTAACCTCAGATCTCAGCCTCCTGAGCTAGGATTAGAGCCAGAACTAATTTTTTTAATAACCGTAACACTAAAGGGTAGATATTATAGGAAAATAGATAGAATTTGACTTTCCAAAATTAATATAGGCCAAAAGATAAATGAAAATTATCAGTGCTTAAGCATGACTTCGAAGCCCAGGCA